>NW_026099572.1:15800182-15822305 GCF_025091365.1 Daktulosphaira vitifoliae | reverse complement strand
TATATTTATTTTTTACTTTTTAGTTTCATGTTATGATAGTAGTTACTATCAATATCTTGGTTGTTACGGGTAACGGGATATCAGAGTTCGATTCCGGAGAGGGAGTTTAAGAAACGGCCACTACATCCAAGGAAAGCAGCATGCGCACAAATTACTCACTCACTCCCGGAACGCGGAGGTAGTGACGAAAAATGACGATACGAAAATCATCCCTCGTAATCGGAATGAATACACTCTATATCTCTTAATTAGAATAAAGCATGTTAATATATAAATTTTAATATTAATTAAAATGTATTTATATATATATATATATATACAGGTAAAGCGACTTAAGTACGTAAACGTATCATGCATTAGGTATAGTCGTGTTTTGTGGGTGGACGGGTCAGACTAACGTTAAACCTGAGGTATAAACGGCGGTAGGAATATATACGTAAGCCGTATGCACGCGGATGATAATGGTCAGTCAAAATAAAAATTTGTTTATTTAATAAATATATAATATTGATGACACGCACGTGTGTACGGGTACGATAACCAAAAATAAATTTATATAGGAATAGTATTGCCGGCGTGGGGTGGGGTGAATGCGTTATGACAGTCTAGTATAGACGACGGAATATGCGATAACGCGTGGCGTTTGGAGAGTTACAAACATACATACATACATACATACATNTTATTCAGAGTTTAAAAAATTATTTTAAAAAAAATTGCATATATAGTTGTCATTTTTCGTCGCTACCTCCGCGTTCCGAGAGTGAGTAATTTGCGCGCCTGCTGCTTTCCTTGGATGTAGTAGCCGTTTCTTAAACTCCCTCTCCGGAATCGAACCCTGTACTTCCGTTATCCGTTACAACCATGATATTGATAGTAACTACTATCATAACATGAAACTAAAAAGTGAAAAATAAATATAGCTTAAAATACTAAAAAAACACGCTTTTAAAGCATTAGTATTAAGTACCCACCCCTTATCCACATTGGTGTATATAAAATTTTATATTTCTTATATTTCTTATATAATGCATTTAATTGTTATAATTATATTTTGTAAAATTCATTCTACATTCAAACATACAGTCCACTCACCTTATTCCTTATCCTCGACATAGCTAAAGACTTAAGACAAAACAAAACCACGAACGTTAACGAACCCGAGTGAATACCGCTGCGTTCATATATATTTATTTATGTAATTTACCTATAAATCATAAAAGTTTTCATCAGGATATGCTTAAGGAAATAAGAGTTGATTTGTTTTTGGAATAATCCAACAATTCCATATATAAATAATAATATCTACAAATTTGTATCGATGCATTTTTTATGAAAATGATTTTAATCAGTGTTTAAAACTATTTTATCTAAAAATTTTAACACGTATTATTATAAATTCTAAATTTATATATTTCAATTATATGACATTTAATTATTTATTTTAGGATTTGAAATTTAATCAATCAGCATGGGAGAAACTGGAGGCTATATTTGATAGTAATAAACATAATATTGAAGGTATGAACTTCGAAATATTTAGAGCCCTTATGTGTCCTTTTAAACCAGTACACAATTTGAATGAAAATGATATTAAAATATTATTCACTAACGAAAATGAAATAGGTAAGTAAAAGTCTAATTATGATAATAAAGTTAAATTTTATTTTCAACAAATTCTATTATAACTGATAAATTTAATATATTTGCATATCTTTTAGTTGTATCGATCAAGGTAATAGGTACAACAACATTTTGGTTTAAGACAGTGGTTAAAGTAGAAAAAACTGTATGGGGGCACTATAGTTCCTAAAAAATGAGGGTGTTCCCGAGTAACACCGAATTGTAAAATAGATTTTTTTAATTTTAAATATTATCTATAACAGAAACAAGTTGAGAAAAAAATATTAACAATAACCAATTTAGTTAGGTATCTACATATAAAAATATGAAATGACAAATATAGTAATATAATTTATAAAATATTCAACATACTAAATATATATTAATAACCGTGGTAAATTCTATTAATATAAAAAATGTTTATATCACCTTAAATTTTTATTTCTATTACTTTGTAACCTTTAATATAATAAGTCCTTTAGTTCCATGTGTAATCATAGATAAATTACATGGTTTCTCAAGCTTAAAATAAAGAATTAATTAATTAAACTTTTAAATAATCCAAAAACAAACAAATAGCAATTATTATATTATGGTTCGCCATGTTCCTAGGACTTATATTACCATGGTCGTATCATGAAGTTCTTTTCTACAGCTATTTTAACAATTTCGAAATTTTGATCATTCGAATAAATTTTCTATATCTATATAAATTTTCCACTCTTTAGTGCTAAAAATTAAAGTGTCCCTTCAGCATTTTTGGATTTGACTTAAAAGGGACGCTAGATTGTACTCCGTCCACCCATACTTGAATCACTTAAAATATGAGGTAATATTTCGCAATGTGTACGGTTCAAAGCTGATAAATACATGTAAATTTATGAATATTAATACTTATTTTGTTACAATTAATACAATTTTATTGTGATATTTATATTTTTCCATAAAATTCGTGTTGGGGATTCAGCGTTTTATTTTTAAAAAAACATTAAGTGACTCAAAATTGTCTTTTTATGTGTATAGTTCTAATTCACAGTTTATTTAAAACAGTACAGTTTATTTTGCGTGATTATGTCGCGTACGCTTATTTGTGAATAATTAAAAGTGTAAAAAAAAATCGCATAACAACCCGTCGTTCTATTATATTAATTACAGTAAATACAATCTTAATCTAAATTTTGAAATGATATGAAATAAGGAATTTCTCAATTTTCCAATATACAAATATAAGAAATTTGTACTTTTTTTTTTAATCTTCTTTCAGTATTCAATCTGAAATTTTCGAATTTCGTTACTTTTGATAAAATAAATAGATACTAATACGAATTTCTAAGAAAAAACCTTTAAGTTTAAAATAATATTTTGGTATTTTCAAATAAGTTGAAATTTTTAAGAAACCATTGATATACTTATAATTAAGAATCCATAAATATGCATTTATTTTAATAAACTACATAGCCATTAACAAAAAAATAAATAACCAGAAATATGTCATTATACAAGATTACTATGAAAAAACTTGCACATTTAAATTTTCCCTAAAATAGATCTAGAAAAGAATAAAAAATTCATAAGTCTACATTTAGATATTTAATTGAAGAAAGTATACTTTCAATGTTAATTTTTTAATGAAGATAAAGACCGCTATTTAACGCATGTTTTCATAGTATCGTTTTTGAAGACTGGTGATTCGTGAAAATTTCCAGCTCTAATTAAAATTATGCTGTCGCGATTTATAGTTTGATAATATGTAAACAGATTCCATGAGACTGTCATGACTTGTGAAAAATAGCTAACAAATAGAAAAAAACAAAATGAACGCCTGAAAATGTGGAATTTGTCCGACATTCCGTAATAAAATTTTGTTATCAAATTTAAACATAAGACAAAGTTCAACGCAACTTATTTTAAATGAGGATCTTTCATATTCCGCTATTGAAAACGTACTTTTATTCATGGTTGCATTTGAAATAAAATTTTGCTATCGTATCATTTCACGTTTTTGTAAAATTGGCTGGCTTTCAATAATGTATCACCAGCCTCTAAATCTTCTTTTATGGAGATATGTAGAAATAAATTCTGCGCGAAAATGCCCAGATCCAGAGAATATTCTTCATGTATTTTGTTGCGGCGAGTTATATGTGGCCGCGTTCAATTTACAACCCAAATGAAACCGGTAACATATAGTTATGGGGATGCCGTCGCTGTCCGGTGAAGTCGTCACCTTATCTAGTTAGTTAACCAGTGTACGGTCTTGTTGATAAGACCCATCGGCGCCGCCACGAGTTGTTCCGCGACTTTGCGGTATCGTAACGTATATGTGAATTCGGTGGATTTACCGTGCGTGTGATCGATTATATAATCGTGTTCGTGTTTTTTTTTTCATTCAAACGGTTGAAGTTGGTTGAATATACCAGTTATAATCCGATCACTGATTATCGAATTCAACGATACTTAAAAATCTTATATTTGTACTAATTTTGTTACATTGTAATATTTAGTTGTTATTAGTAATGTAAGTGGGGACGCCCAACGATAAATTTTATTATTAACTACATTAACATTGTTATTATAGACAATCTCCTTTTGAGTTTCTTTAGTTAATAAGTTATAGGATTTCCTTTTATTCACTTCCTAAGTCAATCAGACCAACCGATATTTAGGAGCCTGTAGACGAACATATTTTGAATTAAACATTTACGAACTTGCCTTGAAAAGTTAGTCCAAAAAAACTAACATAAATTAATGGATGACATTTATAAACCTTAATTTTTTTCTTAAAAGTAATATCTGGATTAGAATGTATACTCATCTAATCTATTTTTAATTTAAGGGTAGCATTTTTAATTAATTTTTTCTTCGAGATATTCGACAGACAAATTTCAAAGATTTTTCTTGTGCATTTTGTATGTAAATTAATGTGAATTTATAAAAATGATATTTTACCAATAACTGGTTGATATTAGAGAAAATAGAATCTACATTGTTATCGAGTAGACGTAGCTTTTTTTGTTGTAAGTTAGACATTAGCCGGATGTCGAATAGTGAATCCGCCGTACCTAAATTTTTTATTCGTATGTAAAATGTGCAATTTATGCGTCATAAAAATAAAGTCTATATTATTAACAAAAATATCGTGTTTTAGTTTTATTTAAAATATCGTAAGCTACCAACCAATAACATTAAAGGTGTTATCATACAATTTAATTAATTAACAAAATAATTAATTAATACAAATCAGACAGACTTTGATTTCAAGTAATTACGTTTAAATATCATTGGACTGGTTACATATTCCTAAATATTTACAATAGTTATGTCGTAACTCAAAAATATAATAAAAAAAAATATTAAAATATTTAGAGGAAAAAGGGTTAGAATGTATGTTATTGTTGGTGTAAAAAAATGTGAGTGAGAGTTACCTTTGATTCGGGGTGTAATTCGAGGGTCATAAAATAACAATGTAAAAAAATCTTACCTGGTAAATACTCTGGTTTTTATAATTATCCTTAGTGATGATATCGGTGAAGATGATAAATAAAATACACAAGTTCAGATTTTTAGTTCACAAATTAACACATAAAATTTCGACAATGACGATTACGATGTTCGTATGACTTAATGCGGACCACGAAAAGAATAGCCCAAATACAGAGCACGAAATGAACAGCCAGGAGCAAGGGTTTGCTCTGGCTTTTATAATCTTTTTTACCCTCAAAAATCGTCACTGTCGAATTTTTAGTATAATTGTTTATTAATAAGTAAGCATGAAAAACACAGAGATCAATACAGATGAATAGAACATAAATTATTTTGACATTTACATATATAACATTAACATGTTTTTTTACAAGCAAGACGAAAATTGATATAATGCATTTATCTATTAATAGTAGAATAACAAAGATGACAAAAATAATATATAGATTTTATTTTGGTGAGGAAGGATTTTTAAAGTAATTATTAATTGATTTATGATCGAACCGCATACACTACAATGTACAATGTTAAACAGTGTGAGTTTTTTGACTATTTCTCTTAAATGTTTATCTAAGTTTTTGTTCGAAAGGGATCATGTCCTTGTAAGAATATAATGTAAAATGAAACAAGTTAAAATGTACCATTTCTATGGATAGAAGTGGTGACTATTTGAAATGAAAAAAGAATATACTAATAAATACTGAAAAGATAGCATTGTTGAGTACATGAACAGGATATTTTAGTGTTGTCTCGTATAAATAATCATGATGATTATATTACGACATCCGCCCTGATTTTTTTAAATGTTGTGTCCTCACAACTGAAATACAATAGCGGATTAGAAAGGTGAGATGAAAGTTAATGTTATATGGTAAAAATTGATATAAAGAATATGTCTGAAAATTATAAATGTATTTCTGTTTGAACTGATATGTAAGAGAGCATGGTATGTATTCGTTATGATCGAAAGAGAGAAAAAAGAAATGTATATTATGCTTAAATATAAAAAATAGTAAATATTGAATAAGTAAAAATTTAAATCATGAATATAGTATATAATATTATGATATTATATAATAGTAAGTATAATAATGATAATGCTGATAATAGTAATAATAATAATAATAATAATGAATATATAAGAGATATAGTTAATAATTAATTAATAGTGAGTAATTTGGATAAATATCCATTTTTAATTATTGTTATAAGAATGATATATATGAGTAAATATTTTATATTAATGAATAATAATGCATAGTATATTAATAAATGATACAAAATACATATAATAAATATTGATATAATCTAATATTCAATATGATATTTATTAGTTCAGTGATTATTATGATAAAGTATGTGTGTAAGTACAGGAATTATTGTAGTGTTTTGAGTTGTATGATTTAATAGTAATTTATAACGTTATTAGTAGTGTCGTATTTATATAATATGATTATATTACGACAGTTAAAACAAAAAAATACTTTGGTAGAACAATTATTATAATTGAGGACTATTTGTTCTCAAATGGATCTTATAGAATTTGAAAAAATTATAAAATAGTTGGAACCTCAACAAATGTAATTATTACAAATAATAATTTTATGTTATAGAGTAAGCCAGTTTTATGAAAGAGATATAATTTCAAATGTCGTGTTAAATAGTTGGTATAAATCTACTTTACGGGACACCCTTTTTTTTTCAAAATTTTTTTTTTCAAAACGTTCGTTTTTTTATGCTGATTAAGAATATGTAAAAATTTTTGAGCGGAAGCGTGTGGTTCAAAAGTTATAGTGCTTTAAAGTTGCGATTGTAATTAAATAATATAGGTTATTAAAATGGATAATTTTTCTTTAAAGTTATTTCGTTTTTCTAGTTTTAAATTTTATACCAACTTGAGAAGCAATTTTATAAATATAATATTAGGGAAACATTGATACAGCGTTAAAAAGATGAAAAGTTTCAAGCAGAAGGTTGTCAACGGGTGGTCGTTTCATAAAACTAGCAAGCGTCGCAATCTGTTATCTTTATAACAATACATAATGTGTATGTATATACAATATTTTATAAATATATAAGTATAATGCGAATTACTATACGTCGGGGGGAGTGAGGTATGGTGATTCAATTGTGTATGACTTGTGGCGACTGGGGTTTTCTTAGTAGCCATGTAGTGTATTTACGGCCGCCGGGACCGATCTCATTTAGAACAGTTTATAGTAACGCGTCACAGGCGCTGCCGTCAAGTGTAATATGTTTCGTGTAATATGTGCCTTGTAATATCCAATCTTCTATTAATGCTACTAAAGTAATCGCAGTTAGAGATGGAACGTTTAGTTCATATCTGTGAATAGTTCATTAGTTTATAGTTCATTCAAGTGAATAGTTCAAATGAAAACCTAAATTAAATTAAAATAAATTAAATTATTTTTTGAATTTTTTTTGATCTATTTTTTCAGTATTATATCACCATTTTAACATCAAGGTTTTATACTTGTTGGGTCACTGAGAATTTCAGTCGAATGGGTTTAAATAGGTTGGGTTTGGGCTTGACTTCTATCCTCTGGGGGTTTGGGGGCGTGAGCCCCCATCCCATGAGAGTCCCGAAGGGGCTCGAATCGGTCACCGGAGCCGGCAGGCGTAGGTGACCACAACTTATATTTAAATGGGTTTGTATAACTCAACATTATAACATTAAGATATTAGTAAGTATATTTTAATACCTCAACAACTTAACTAATATCAACAATATCTAATGTAATAGTATTTTTTTTTTGTTTACAACAAGTGTTAATTGGTGTACATAAGATTTGTTCCGACACATTAAACAACACCACATCGTGGTCTTTTTTTTTTTTTTGCTCAACTTAAATTAATTGGGTTTCATTAATTACGTAATCACTCATAAAAAAAAAAACCCGAAAATTAACAAAAAAAAACCATTTTTGGAGCTATTTTTAGTCGTATGACGTAAAACTTTAAAATGCTATAACTTTTGAACTACACGCTTCCGCTCAAAAATTTTTACATATTCTTAATCAGCATAAAAAAACAAACGTTTTGAAAAAAAAAATTTTGAAAAAAAAAGAGTGTCCCGTAAAGTAGATTTGTTCCAAATAGTTATACATCCAAGTGCTAATTATAATTTTCCACTTTAATAAAAATATTTTTGTGTAACCATAAATGTAATGTTTGATATTTTTTGGAGAGTTATTTACATTTCTGGGATTTCATGGAAGCTAAAACATCTATATTTGGAACTACAAATAAAAATGGTAGTTTCCGTATTGTGTGCAGTATTTTATTTTTAACACGCTTATATTAGTTTCACTTGAATGTTTGTTGTGAGTTGTGGGATGTTTTTAACTTTCCTTGCGGCACGTGTTATTATTCTCGCGTATCCCGTCGTCTATGGCCTTGAGACTAGACGGTCGTAACGCATTAACCCCACCCCACTCACCACTCGACGACAACAATATTTTCCAACCCGTAGACGAGCGCGTGTCATCAATTATATATATATATATATATATATATATGTGGGTACCATTGGTATCTAGATGGCACCACTTCCAGGGTCTGGAGATAGATAGAGGTATCAAGTATTATAAGAAGGGAAAATTAAGTCAAATCGTGAGTCAGTCGTGAGTCGGCTAAGACGTGTCTCTATGTATATTTTTTATTTTATATGTGTATTCTGTTTTATATAATATTTTTGTGTTGTGTGAATATTATATATAGAGTTTTCGTGTGTAATTAAATATATGTGTTATTTTTGTTTGTTAACATTTAATAGAGTTTTTGTGTATTAATTTATATATATATATATAAATTAAATAATAGTATTGCGTCTTCGCTCTGTTCCTGTAATTGCCTGTTTGCATTTCCCACATATATATATATATATATATAAATAAATTTTTATTGAGACACGGCCCCATCACTTGTGCCACCTTTATCAGTCGTCGCCCTACTATTAGTATAAGTGACCATACGCCACGGTGTAAAGTCCAGCAAGTGCCGCACGCCCGACGATAACCCGCCGCAAATGATACACGTTGAGTCTTCTTCCCGTTGTTAAAGTGACAATGTTGACGATGTACGCCACCGGGTCCGGACGAGCCGCACGACCGAACTCGACGAGCCAATCCTCACCCGCGTACCGTCGCCATTAACGCTGCTAACTTTTCGACGCCCGAGAATCTTACCGTAAACCGCGTCGCCGACGCCTACGAAAATGCCGCGATAATATACGAAGATTATTATTAACTGTGTTCGTCTTTCGGTTTGATTCTTTTATAAATAACCGGTTGTTGTTGATAATAAACGGCTCACGGGTCTCTACATTCAAAAACAGTGTCGACTACATTATTACGACATAAGTTGTGTCAACTAGCTCCCCAGTAAGGATCTTAACCCGTCTTACATTGGATCAAGGTAAAAAAACTATTTGCTGACTTGATTTTTAATGCTTATTTTAGCTTCAATGCGAAGCTGAGAAGGTATTGGTTTTACTTTAATTTGAAAAAAAAATTTGACCTTTGGACTTGTCTTCACGGTGAAAATGGCTACCAAATGCTATTTTCGTGTGAAAATTCTCGATTTTATATTTTACATTTTTTACTTTAAAATATTTAATAGTGTATGGATCAACACAATTTTTTTATGAGAAATTATATTTTTTAATAATCTCTTTTTCATTCAACATACATTATCTTAATCAGGATATTAATAAGGAACTAGCAGATCATGTAACTTTTGGAATA
Source organism: Daktulosphaira vitifoliae (assembly GCF_025091365.1). Classification (NCBI taxonomy): domain Eukaryota; kingdom Metazoa; phylum Arthropoda; class Insecta; order Hemiptera; family Phylloxeridae; genus Daktulosphaira; species Daktulosphaira vitifoliae. Next base: position 15,812,436 of record NW_026099572.1, on the reverse strand, counting down.
ATCCACCAATTTTTTAAAATTAAACACTATCTAAAGACTTGCATCGAAACGTTTTTTTTTATAGTGATTTTAATCACTGTTAGATATCATTATACTTGATCAAACTATGCTACGTCACCACTGTGCCGCGACCCGCCTGTGCTGGGTTTTTTAGTTCGATGTGCTTTAAAAGCGTGTTTTTAGTTTTTTTTAAACTATATTTATTCAAAATGTAATTGTGTCTGCGGTAATAGTAACAAGATGATTTAAGTTAACTTTATTGTCGTTTTCTTGAACTCATAACTATTATGTAAATAATATTTTTTAAGGAATTTATATTATTAATAACTAAAAAGTAAGAAACGTTATAATTATTAGAAACTATAGCATTTATAAAGTGTAATATTGTTAACTAGATCATTAATTGTTCAAATAGTCAGTGTACAATCGATGAATGTTACATTATATTTATTATTTTGACTATTCTCGAAATACACTTATTCGCGTGATCAAACTTGGACTTAGAACATCCAGTTCATCACATCGTCTTTAGTCAAAATATTTTGAAATATTTGTTTCAAACTAATATTTCATATGTATACAATTTGATAAATGTAACAAATTAAACGTCTTAGAAATTATTATTAGATTTTCAAGTAATATAAAAAACTATTTCTAGTATAAATCATTATTTATAAAATTATAATAAATAAATAATATTATTATTTAAATGTCGGTTAGTGATTATTACTAATAAAATTATTGATATTACCATTTTACTTTTAAATAAAAATGAATTGATAACACATAATTTTTACTTCAGATGAAGACGGATTTATGAATTTTGCTCAATTTTTAAAACGAATACTAGAAGTTACAAAAAAAGTTGAGCATACATTAAAAATTATTCATGAATATCATGTCAACCAAGATGGCAAGATGACTAAACAAACATTTATTGAAGCTTTAAAATTATTGAATATGGTTATTACACCAGAAGACGCTGAAAAAGCAATAAAAAAAGATGGTACAGACGAACAAGATATCAATTTTGAATGTAAAATAAATATTATGTATAATTTTTTAGACTTTTAAACTTTAAACTAACCATATAATGTGATATACTTCTATAAGTTTTCATAATTCCAAGATTGATAATTTATCTGAGCCTGTTCATCGACGACAGGTTGATGTTCACATATAACGTGCGGCCCAGCGAGCTCAGGTCATGGACTGCCTGGCGGGACTCATGCCGAACATCGGGGGACAGAGAGAACACTGACGCCGACTGTTAGTCAGCGTCGTTCACTCGGTCTTCCTTTACGGGTTCCCGGTCTGGGCGGGTATACTGGAGTACTCGTCCAAGAACGCAGAAGCGTTGAACCGGGTCCAGAGAAGGGCCGCTCTCCGGACGGTGTGCGCATACCGCACCGTATCCGGAGTGGCGGCCAAGGTACTGGTTTCTCTGCCACCCGCGGACTTCTTGGCCGTCGAACGCGCCAACGGATACGAGCTTCGGAAGAGTACCGGTAAACCGCTTCACAACGTGGTGGTGTGAATTATAGATGGCGTGGGCCGCCCTGAAGCAATACCTCGCAGTAGTTCCAGGGCCGTCCACATTATGTCATATGTGGAAAAAATCTGTCGTCGGGATGGTGATTGGAATCGTAATTTACTGTTAACTGAATTAATTTATAGCCAACCAAATAGAATCATTTGCAACAGATTACATGATAAATTAGTAAAATAACTTTTGATTCGTTATCCAGGAAAGCAAAGTTATATGTCTAAAATATTTTAAAAATGTGTTTCAAAAAAATAAAAATAGCCGATGTATATGCTTATTTTTATTATTATCGATAATCGTTTTAAATTATAGAGTATATCGGAAAAATTGTAGTTGATAAAATGTTATTTTATTTATTTATCAAGTTGATTTATTGCAGTAATAAATAAAAAACTGACATCTAGTTAATTTTAATCAATTAATAATATTTTTATTTATTTAGCATTCAGAAACATGTATGCCATGATATATTATAAAGTACTTAATGATGTAAAAGACAGTATATTGAATCAATTAGGGGTCGTAATTCACTGGTGATTTTGAGGCGAAGCTGAGAAGGTATTAATTTTACTAAGATGTGTTTTTTTTTATGTATGCCACTTTTTCTTAGCACTGATCGGACCGATTTCTTTCAATCATACGTCAAAAAATCACAAATCATATCTAGTTGTAGAAATTGTTCTTAAAAATTTTAAAAATTTCCTTCGTCTCCTGTAAAAAGAGAAAATCCCCATAGAAATTACAATTTTTAAATCGGTAAATTTTCGACATTCTTTAAATTTCTTTTTTTTTTTTTTTTTAACTGCCATAACTATTTTAGAAATAAACAAAATAAACGTAAAATAAGTTAAAAAACAAAAAATAGAAGTTAATTTTACTGTTGGAATAATTCACCAATTTATAATAATTAAACTTTATCTACAGATTTACATCGGAGTGTTTTGTATGATAGTGATATTAATCACTGTCAAATATCATCTGTTTGATCGAAACTCTCTGTAATGATTTGCGGGTTAGTGTAAGTTTGTTTTTAAAGTTCCTAAAATCATGCAAGGAGAAAAAAATAGAACTGGACTGTATTAATGAATAAAATCGATTTAGGAATATATAACAATTAATTGTTTAAAATTATAAACCAAAATATTATATATATATATATATATATCAATGTGGGTAATCAATGCTAATGCAACAATGCGTCAAATAAAACAAATAATAAGATTAAAATAATAGAAAAACAATATAATTAATAATTACTTAGCAATACTAATAATGATGACTGGTTGATGTGAATGTAATGCGAATGAAGTATTTGGCATGACAATTGTACCAGGAAAAATTTACTGACGCGAATAGTACTTAAAGGTGTAAGAATTTAATTCTCAATGAGCGCATCGCAAGAGCGATATGTCAACGTTTTTAAACAACTACGTGCTTGCAAGCACCGTAAAATCATATAACAGGAGCAGTTATAATAGTGGCGAAAACGCAAAAAAATCACAAAACAGGATCAACAGCAACTCGATGTCGTACAACGATCGCGCACGTACTCATCCAACGTAATGAGTCTCTCGCACAACCGGTGGTGGTAATGCGAATGGTGTTATCAGTCATAGCATAAAATGTAAGAAAACGCCCTCTCGTAATGCGTATCCAACATCATCTATACTTAAAATAATTTTTGTCTTTTATTCTCTATAGTTAAACTAATCAATTAGAATACATAAATTATTGTTAAAGCTGTATTGATTTATGAGATACTAGATTTTATTACTGTATAAATATTGTTCCGGAAGGAGCCAAGTATTCTTTTTCTAATAAATATTTTATATGATTAGTTAAAAAGAAAAAATCGATAAACAAAGAAAAAAAGATCATCATTATAATAATTCACTAAGAATTGTAACAACTTTCAAAAACAGTAAACCATAATGGGCATAGTGCCCTTTTGCAATATAGACAATTATTATCAACAATTTAAAAATTTTTAATTCTATTAAATGCAAATACACTACACTAAAACTTCGATGATTGAAGTCCATCTGACTTTCATAACATGAACACAAAATGTGACCATGACAAGAATAAATAATAATATGTAATATTTAAGTTGTACGAAAAATAGATCAACTGAATAAAACTTAAAGTAGCTAAAACATGTTAAAGTATGGAACTCAATCTAAGAACGATAATTACTTCTAATGACCATCAATCATCTCAAAATGAAACATACTGAAATTGAATCTGATGCAAAATAGCAAAAAAAGAAATATGGTTTTCCAAATAAACGCACAACTACTATTTCAAATGACTGCGTCCAGGAAGAAGAGGAAAAATTGTGCTCTCATTAAGAAAGAGTAACCAGTAAAATACTGCGGTTAGCCAGTATCAAAAAAATGTTCAAAAGTATTTAAAAATTTAAAAAAATACATATATGGTGTAAAAAAAAATCTTAAAGTTGGATTTTTTAAGGGTTTTTTTTACAAAAAACAGTTGTGCAATTTGCAATTTTGTAACCTTTAGTTTGTTTAATAAATACGATTGACCATACGTATTTTGGCCATGCCTTAGCGGAAGGAAAGGAGAATATAAAAATGGGGAAATTTAGCCTTACAATATACTAAATATAAAAAAAGACAACATATATATAATAGTCTTAATATGATATTTTCAGTTACGATAAAAAATAACAAACAAACAAGAGCCAATGATAAATGAAATTAGCACAAATTACTAATGAAATAAGTAACATACATCCCCTTTTATAACTAATACAAAATATTATGTGGACTGTAAATCCGTTAAATAAACAATAAAAAATTCTTAATAATTACTCACTGCCGTTTGAAGGTGATGAACATTGTGACACTTCAGATGCAGGGAAGGCAACAAAAAAACACCGTAAAATATAACAAGTCGTTGAGCAACTCAAATTGAACAATGTGGCGACAAGGCAATACTCGACCCAAAAAAAACCTGTCGTCGATATAACCGAAACGGCCGACTAATTGAACGCGATTGAATCCTTCACGACCACTGCCACACTCTGCCCCAACTAATAAACCAGTTGTGGCAGGTCGCGCTCTTGTTGAAGAGAAGAAAACCGGCGCTCGCCCACCAAAATGTTTCGTCACGACCGAACAACAGTTTTTTTTATAGAAATTTTACAAATCATTTTTATTTTTCGATTCAAAATATTTTTTTCTTCAAATACTAAACCTTATATACCTACTTACTAACTATTGTGTAATAAAATTTGAAAATATTAGGAATTTTCATTAAATTTGAACACCAGATAATGGTGATGGAACTAATGGGCGGGGAGAAACTGATCCCATGGGAAGGCTAAGTTATCATTTTGCCCTCTTATGTAAAAAGTACCTTAATCCAATCCTCTACGGCAACAGTCTAACCAATTGTCCAGGAGTATTATGTTCGTAATACCGCCATGGGTATGGGTAATGATGTCCATAATCTTAGTTAGAGCAATAAAAACTAGAAAATTATCATTAAAAGACTATGATACACATAACGGTTAATAATATATTGTTTATATTCTTATCTTTTATAATTTATAAAAAACTATCAATAATTTTTTATTTTATAAAACAAAAAATTGATCGATAACAACTTTTGAAATAGTATTTCAGAAGTTAGTAATATGTTTATATATAGAGCGGCGGAGGAGCGCGTCGGAGTAATGTATAATGATAAAAATAATGAAAATTGTATTATATTTCGTAAACACTGTGGCAAACGTGTCTCAAAATTGAAGAGGTTGATGCAATAACCAGATAACTATTCAAAAAATAATTTGTTGTTAATTTTGAATATATACCCAGTGTATTAATTCAAAATTCTACAAGAAATTTTTATCAGAAATAAATATAATTTTCTAAACAAATTTGATTTTAAATCTGCTATTAGACATTTTTTATCAGCTCTAATTTTTGAGATATTTACTCATTAGTAAAAGACAAGGTTTTACTACAAAGAAATCATTTAAAAACAAATAAAAATAATTTGTTCTAAGTATAAAACATTTTGATTTTTAATTTGTTAAAAATAATCTAAGTGGAATTTCGATTTAAAATTTCATATTTAACTAATTTTTTGATCCTTTTGAGTTTATTAAGAACTTATTAAAATTAAATTGTTTACATAAAACTATATTATAACTGTTATTAAACGATTTTCTGCATAATTTAGTATAAAAATTAGTTCTATACACTATTATTTGTGGATATATATAATTAAAAATAAATTAAATACTTATTTAATACTTAAATAAAATTATTTTTATTAAAAAAATTGTGAACTTTTTTACTTTGACAGCTATTTTCTTATAATGGAATAGACGCCGGGACAATTTTTTTTTAATCTTACAATATATTTCAAAATCTTTAATTTTATATTAGTTTAGTGTATTTAGTCGTTTCTAAATATTTCCAAAAATTGTGCAGGATAAAAATAATTTAAACATACGTGTGTGGTTTCATTTTCAAACCTTTTCCGTACTCCTTTTATTAAATTTTTATTAAATTGCATAAAAGAATATCCAAAGTGTGAATATTTTATCTAGTGTATCATATTAAGTTTAAAGAATGTCGAAATTTACCCATAAAAATTGTAATTTTTTGGATGATTTTTCCAAATTTCAGGGAACGAGAGAATTTTTAATATGACACAAATCAACAATGAATAAGTATAAAACTCTATTAATACAAATACACATTTCAACTTGTACAGACTGTTTACAATATATATTCTAAATAGTATAAACATTTTTATTTTAAATTATATAATATCTAAAAGACATGTATAGTCATTTCATATACTAAGTATTTTTTAATTAAAGTATTTTTTTTTCATTTTAGAAGAGAAACTCCATCCTTATGCGTTCCCGTTCAATTCAAGTTCTTAATGTTAATTAATAAAATCAAATGCATCAACTATACTATATATACAAAAATGAAAAATATGCTAATTTTAACATTGTCTCCTGATATTAATTTGAAAACAATGTGTAAAAATAAATGAAATAACTTCACTTCATTATAATTAACTATGATTTATCATAATTAAACGTATACACTATTTTCTTTATTTAAAATACTTTAGTAATTATTTTATTTTTAATTAAAATACAAAATCTTCTATTAAAAACAACAAAATCAAATTACCTATTATGTATTAAAAATATAAGTTTTACAGTTAAAATTATATCAATATTTATAAAAACTATTATTAGTTTGTATAATATAAAGTCTTATATATATAAAATTACGTGAATAATATTGAGCAAATATTTTTCAAGAAAAAATTGTTATGGAAACATATTTTCATAATTTTACATGTGAATCTATTAATCACAAGATATAAATTCTTATGAAGTGTACTAGAGATTTTTATAAGCGCATTGTAGGTTTAGTGAGAAATCCTGTTGATTTTTATTGGTTAATTATTTTTTGAAATAAAAATAAAAAATTATTCAGTTGAATAAAATAACTAATTAATCATCATTAAAATTTTGAATTTTATTTAAGATAATATGATTCGACCAAAATCTTAATTTTAATTGAATGGATATATTATAAATTTACAATACGTGTACGCAAAATATAAAATAGAATATTACAATAGTAAATAGTCACATTGTGAATATTTAACTACCTATCGATAATAATTAATTACTTCACGCAACTTCATTATGCCTGAGTATGTCTTAAAGTTTTTTTAATGCTGTATTTAGGATTGAACTTAAACCAAACTTTCAATTTTTTAATGATACCATTTTTGAACTCGAACCTAATATTAATTTTAATCATTGTCAGGCAAACCATTTTTTGTATCATTATAAAAGTTTGATTTTTAAACTTAGGATGTTTGATTCGGTTCAAATATCACTAGTTTTTTTTTTAATTTCAATTAAATTAAAATATCTTACGATTTTTCTAAATTTATCGTTTGCAACATTTACACTGAAAAAAACTGTGGCAGTTATTGGGCAGCTAATTTCAAAAGTTTGCATGAAAACTTTCCTGACAATCTGAGTGAACGGAATTGAATAGACCAAATATAATGGCGATGAAAGTTAAAAACACTTTTAATAAGTACATGTTTGTTGTGTTCAATGTACAATTCAAAATTCTTGACGATTATTTATGTTAAATTTACACGGATCTTGAGAGTCTTATAGAGGACAGAATCAAAATTAAAAAGGGACCTACGTTTTATATATTTTAAGTATTGTAATAAGTGATTAGGTGACCTTACTATTAACTATCGATTAAAAATATAACCTGATAAAACTATTTGTAAATTATTTCCTTCTGGTCAATTTTGATTTAATTAATTCAGACTAATTAATAATTATTATAAATAATAATATCAAGGTTATTACCTTGAAGAAGCCGGGTTTTTTCGACGTGGTCATATGAAGAAATTAAAACCCATGCAATATCAAGATATTTTATGGCAGATAAAGTGATGTTCGGTGTGCGATTAATCATATTATAGTTATGATATCACATGAAAATATCGGTAATTAAATGCATGCTTCCTATACTAATTTAATCAATTAAAATCTGTAAGATGCATTGTTGTTAAATTAGTGGACTTTTGTATTTATTAAAAGTTATAGAAAAAGTAAAGTAATTGCAATATTTTTTTTAATTATATCATTTCTAATTAAATTAGTAGCTATAATAGATGTCAACATATGTCTTTTACTGTAGTATAAGATATTATTTATTTTATAATTATTGTTAAATCTAAGAAAGATTGATGTTACGTGTAATTATCGCCTCATAGTTACACGATGCCACACTAAAAGGGTCCTTAAAAGGAGTCTATTTTGTACAAATGAAGTTTAACCCTTAAGCAGGCGCGTACCTATTTTTAACGTTCATAGTCGCCTGTTTAAGGGTTAACAAAATACACCTTATAATTGTAGTAATTAGATGAGGAAGTATTGAATTACGTCGATTTTAGTATAATATAAGCTTTACAATAGTAGTAAGCAATTTTTGAACTCTTAAGCAATATAATAATTTCATATAAAAGGGAAATGCAGGGTAAGCAAATTAATAATGGTGGGAAAAAGAATATAAAAGGGAAACATGAAAAGTATAGGGGGACGACACGGGACGATACTGGGCGAGACGAGACTGGACGTTTTGGTCGAAGAAACGTCGAGTTACGGGTTAGGTCGTTGATGTAAGAATAACTTTATATTTTTTTTTATAAGATTTAATTAATTTTTGTGTTAAATTATTATGTTATATTTGACTTTGTGTTTGATACATTTCGTAAATAAAATAACTATTTAAAAATCTGGACTTAGCGCAAATATTTTATATTCACGGTGATCTCGAAATTGTGTGTGTGTGTGCGGCTAGAGTCTAGGTTGGACTGCTGGTCCTTTAGTCAATCTTGATAATTAGTGAACGAGTTTGGGCTTAACCGTCCTTTAGTGGGTATAGTAAAAAGGTAGTTGTGCTGGTGGCTGACAAGGAGCCACCCTTCAATCTGCTTCTTTTGAGCTAGACTGTGCTGACGGGTCTAAACTCTACCCCTTTAGTAGTCCACTAATTAGAGAGATTGGGGCTGATCAGTTTATCCAACGGGAGGACTCGAGAAGAGCTCGGACGACGAACTCGTCGTCAATATATATATACATAAAACTTTAATAAACCTTTGTGTCTACGTTGGAGCACTACCGACGTACGACATAATGATTGACTTAGAGCGTTATTATTCATAACCTCTGGTTTAATTTTTCATAATAAATTTTGCTTACTAATTATGCCCAAAATATGTAAGCAAAAATATTGTAATTAGTATAATTTTAACTACAATATTGTTGCTTTTTACGACAGAAAATAAAAGGAACATTTTCTAGCATTATTTTTAAAAATTTTTTAGTTAAAATATTTTTATTGACATTTCAAATATCACACTTAAGAGATATTTAACATTAAGAGCCTGTCAACATTTTAACCTGATGCTGGATAGTAATTGTTACTAACTGTAATCACAACAGATTATAAATTATTAAAATGATGATAAAACCGCTATATTTAGTTTCACCTCAAGAAATTAGTTATGGAAAAATCTTCCGATAGGGTTGTCCTAAAAGAAATTGAAAGTAAAGTAACTAGTGAACGCCGTTTATGCTTAGGCTCTAACAAAGTAACAATAAATATTAGTCAATAACAATAAATATGAGTTTCCATCAGTAGCCGATAAAATAATTATTGTACATTTCTAGTCGTAAGTATTACGAAATTTTTAATTTTATGATTTGTTTTATAATTTATAATATTTGATAAAACAAAGTTTTTTATGGTTTTAAATGTATTTTTTTATAGATATAAAGTTATATATTCTTATATAACGTAATAATAAATAATATATCATATTCTTTTACATATGAAGTCCTTTTATATTTATCAAATTTAATTGTTTCGGTAAACTATGAGTAGTATTTTAAGTTATTAATATAACATAGATAACCAAATGTAATAATAAATTCTGTTTATGCTTAATTGATGGACGTGCGGGCTTAAAATGATTGCAGATTCGTAAGGATTAAATCCCCTTACCTCTCACAACAATTAACACGTGTCTCCTAGAAGATTTATTTAAAATTGTTTATAATTGTATTATTATGTGAAATTTCCAAAATAATATAGTGGTAGTAGCCTCTTTTACATTTTTCTAAAATTTCTAGTACTGAAGATATAAAGAAAACATGTAGAAAATATCTAAATTTTCTAAACATTATTATTTTTTTAAACATCTAATAAAGTGATGAATAATAAAAACTATAAATTTTTGTAATAAACCAAAAAATTAAAAAAAAAAACTGCTAAGAACTTTAAAATAAAATTAACGAAATGTAAAAATAAAAACCCAGCACAGGGGGGTCACGGCACAGTGGTGACGTGGCACAGTTGGATCAAGTATTATGATATCTGACAGTGATTAAAATCACTATCATAAGAAACGCTTGGATGCAAATCTGTAGATAGTGTTTAATTTTAAGAAATTGGTAGATTATTTCAAAAGCAACATGATCTGCTAGTTCCTTATTAATATCCTGATTAAGATAAAATATATGTCGAATGAAAAAGGGATTATTAAAAAATATTATTTCTCATAAAAAAATTGTGTTGATCCATATATTTTTCAAAAAGTTATAGCATTATAAAGTTAAAAATGTAGAATACAAAATCGAGAATTTTCACACAAAAATAGCATTTGGTTGCCATTTTCCCCGTGAAGACAAAATAAAGTCCAAAATTTTTTTAAATAATAAATTAGATTACATTAGCTTTAATTTAATATATATAGAAAAGTGTCAGACTTTCCGGAACACTTTCAAAATTTAAGTTGAAAAAGTCAATTTTTTGTGAAAAAGTTGTCATTTTGAATCCCCCCCTGTAGGCAGGTAAAAAGTCAGATTTATAAAAAAAATATACCAAATGATAGGTAAAGACATCATGCATCTACAAAAAAAAGAATTATATTGATCCATACATCTTTCGAGAAGTTATAGCATTATAAAGTTAAAAATATAAAAAAGAATTTTTTTACAAAAATCGTATTTTTTTTATTAAGTTTAATGTCTGTTTTCACCATGAAGATAAAATAAAGTCCGAAATTTTTTTTTACCATTATAAAGTATATTACATTAACTTTAATTTAAGATATATATAAAAGTGTCAGACCTTCCGGAACACTTTCAAAAGTTAAGTTGAAAAAATTAATATTTTGTAGAAAAGTTGTCATTTTAAATCCCTCCTTGTGGGCAGGTTAAAGGTTAAATTTATGAAAAAAATATACCAAATGAAAGGTAATAATATTATGCATCTATATAAAAAAGAATTATATTGATATGTTTATTTTTGAAAAAGTTATGGCACTTTTAAGTAAAAAAAATTGAAAAAATTTCGAAAATTAGCGATTTTTAAATTTGTANTTTAATAAAAAAATTGAAAAATTTTCAAAAATTAGCCATTTTTAAATTTGTAATTTTTTCGGAGGTTTCCCCCATTTACGGGGAACGAGGGAATTTTTTTTAATTTTTGAGGGTAATGTCTTTGACTAGATACGAATTGTGATCTTTTGACGTATCATTGAAAGAAATCGGTTCCGTGAGAGCTGAGAAAAAGTGGTAACAGACACAAAAACAAAAAACATATCTTAGTAAAACCAATATCTTCTCAGCTTCGCATCGAAGCTAAAATATGTTAAAGTTGAATTATTTTTGAGTGTTTTGTTAATTTATTTTAAAACTCTTGTCATTTTTATGTTTTAATAATAACAAATAAGGTATAAACATAACTAATTGTTTTATTTTGTAGGATTGGTTAAATAAATAAACTACTTAAATTATTTTCATTTACACTACATTTTGTAATATTTAATTCCAAAATAAAATATATTTTTCAATACGAGTATAATAAAATAAACCTAAATATATGGGGAATTTCTTTTGGGAAAAATTATCTCATCAATTTTTTGACGTGTGTTATAAATCTGTTATGGAGGAGCAAAGTTTTTCAACTTGGCTTGGCCATCATAATGGCAACAACACCACTACATCTTCTTGAACATTTTAACATCGTATTATTGTAATGTAGTATATTATGTTTTTTTTTTATATTTTGTCTTGCACAGTGTGCACATGTAAATTAATTCA
>NW_026099572.1:15778132-15800082 GCF_025091365.1 Daktulosphaira vitifoliae | reverse complement strand
TATCTGTTTAATTTAAATAAAGCTGTTCGACACTTATAAAACATTGTTATCATTTAATTTTACCTTACTTATTTTGTACATCTATTAGTTAATACAATTTCAATTGTAAATTTGCCAAATTTGCAGATCACTAGTTAATAATAGAGTATATGAAAATAATTTTACTCATATAATTAATATATCTATGATTATATGTTTACAATGACTACTATTAATACTATGATGAGTTATAAATACAAATACATTTTATTAACAAATCGCCAATATCTCAATACATGAAAACTTAGATGTTACCGTCTTGATGGTCTACTAACTTGCAAGCCGACTTAACCTGTTAATCACATGGCGTATAAAACCTAATCAGAACAAATCTGCACACACAACTTTTATTTATAATTTTTTCTATCTACTGGACTTGATACATTATTAACATAAATTGTGTAGTCATGCAATAAAACAAAGTGACACGAACCACATTGTCATATTTTGAATCCGAAAAAATTCATTAGTAAATTAAATATAACAAATATTTATAAAAATATATCGAATATTAAAATAGGATATTATTATTTAACTAACAATTTAAGCATATATATATAAAAAAAAAATAAATACAATAGAACATCGATTAGCCGTCCCCATCGAGACCATGATTGTGACGGTTAACCGAATAGAAGATTAACAGAAATTTTGTAACAAACATATAAAAGACATATTAAATAAAACAAATTTATATTTTTTATACTAAAATATTCCAACAGTTTCAATATAAAGTACATTCATTTAAATTATAAAAAATAATCAATCATTTTTTTTGGTTTTTTCCAAGATATTAAAACGACAATGTTGCGTATTTTACGAAGAAGTAAGACCTGTGTTTTATTTGTCTACTCTTGTACTTCAAATCAGACTAGGTACTTTGATAACATGGCCTCTACTCTAGAGTGGTTTGTAGTCTGGTTTAATTTGTTACTAATCTTCGACGGCAATAACGTTGTAATGTATGTATTACTCGGTACTCTCTTCGCATCCTTAACCCTCAGGTTGGCGAGTAAAAAGCAAAAAATGAACCGTTTGCGAATTAATACAACTCCCACACTCGATTCGCATTCACTTTGTAAGCGCAGAACTAATATACAGAATATTAGTTTTTAAATAATCCCACTACTGAAATGTTAAAAATAACTATACTATGAAACAGACACAATAATACACTACTGAAGAAGAAACACAATCTTTATTAAGGAATATTGCAAAAATACAAATTTATACGTTTAACACAAAAACATTTCACTAAGACCGCCACACAGGCACACACACACTGTTTTCTTTTTCTTTACCCGTTCCCCTGAAGACACTCAATCTCTATTTCCCCTCTACGTATCATTGATGACAGTTGTAAATAAGCTGATAATCATTCAACATTTCACAAAGCCTTCGTCGTGTATTTCATATCCTAACCAACCTGTTAATTATCCTGTTGTTGATACATCATTGTTTATTCCATTGCATAGTTGTACAATTTCGTCAAAACTTACAGTCTCGATTTCTTCAGATGTCAACGTTATTGGTTCAGCCAATAGTTTATTTCGTCCATTCTTCAAGTTAGACATTCTAAGATCAGATCCATTGGTGGTTATCGGGATATGTGATGGCTTACGGGGACTTAGCCCTTTTGAAATAATTATTCGTAATTGAATCCATCCCCCCCCCCCGTAAATTGTAAAAACTAATGGTTTTAAACATGCAAAATATATTGCTCTATAATAGGTATATTAATTCTATATAAACTTCATATTATGTTTCCCAAAATGCATATTTTACTTAAAAAAATTATATGTTAAGCCGGGTTCCCTATGATGGAATAGAGTCAACTCGTCTATTTGGGCAGAATAATTTTCCAAATATCTAAAACTTCTTTTAAATCCTTACTTAATTTAAAAAAAACATATTAATAAACCGAAATCATTCAATTTATATAGTTTTCAAAATTCAAGGATTTCGTGGTATGTAAATATATGGTAAATTTTTCAATAAAGAGTATTCAGTGTTTTTGTAATTTATAATATATTTTAGAATATATGATTAGTTATACATATAAAAAAAAAATGACAATGCAAAATATGAATATTTAAAGTCGTTGAACATCAATTTTGATTCTTTGAATTTTGTAATAATATATTGTATCACAATATAATACAAAGAAACTATTTTGTTATGGATGCTTCTGGTCTATCAATACCGTTCATAAAGATTTCATTATTATTCGAGAACGAATTGGATATACCTTTCCGACATATTTATGTACAAGTATAGAAACTTTGAACGTGCGGTCAATGTATAGGACTGGACCATTATGACAATCATATCGTGTCTTGAGCGATACTTATTGGATATAACGGCAGTTCAAGAAGTAAAGTGGGGCGGAACTGGTAGTATAAGATCCCAAGGAATCACAAATTTTTACAGTGGCGGATAAAAACACGAAAGGGTAGTAGTCTTTGTTATTAAAGACAAAGTTTTACCAGGTTTTGTCAAGTTTGAACCAATAAGTGATAGAATATGTTATGTAGAGTATAATGCAAATGGCTTAATATTATAATAGTAAATTGCTACGCACCTACAGAGGATAAAAATGAAGAATTAAAAAATGCTTTCTATGATGAACTGGACAGATAATGTAATGTATTACCGTCAGGAAAGCCATATATCAATATTGGTAACTCAAGACCTATACGTACGTATATCCTATGGATAAAGGTTATAAAAATAATTTCAATTTAAGATAACAATGATTAAAAATTATTTTTAGTTCATTTTTTTTTTAATTATCGAAACAAAATAAAATTTATTGGATAATTAAGTCATACTAATAAACAAAATATATAGACTTGAATTAACAAAAGTATGTCCAATAAAAATACTAATAACAATTAAATAATGGTCAAGGATACCAAAAGAAAATATGAGTAGGAGGTCTAAGATAATACATATGAATCCATAAGTCATAATAGAAATAGAAACGTGTAAATTAAGACAGATCCAATTAATATGATATCAGCCTAATAAATGATCTTTTATTTACACACAGCATTTTGCACACATAAAGTTAAAACAGTGAGTGGTGATTTATAGCTATTGTATAGATTTAATTGTCTATAGACAGACTAGCATCAGAACGGCCTTTATATTTTGTGAGTTCAATAACTACACTTGGTCGATGTAGTTTAAACATAATGCTCACATAGGCAGTATTTAAGAGTTCAATTCAGAACAAATTCACATATCAGATATTAACTGAATCAAATCATTTAAATAAAATAAATAACATTTATACATAATATTAAATAATTAATTTAATAATGTACCAACAGAAGAAAATAGGAGTGTAACGTGGACATGACAGATCCATTGCACGTGTCAGGGTAAAATGGACATGTCACCAATATCAATGAGTATCCTCTACATAAATGTAGAGGAACCATTAAGATGTTCACCATATCCACCCTGACCACACCCGAGGACCTGTCAGCTCACGGAAGATGAAGAAAGAAAAATTAAAGAAACAGAAAGAATTGACCATATAACATAATTTCAAACCATAGTTACAATCCATATGGTCATTAACTAAAATAAGAGAATATGACCAATAGTCAACTAACTCATAAAAAACAATGAATTAATTTACATGTGCACACTGTGCAAGACAAAATATAAAAAAAAAACATAATATACTACATTACAATAATACGATGTTACTAATAACTCAATCTAAACTAGATGTTGCCACTATAAGGGAATATATTAAAAGTCTAATTAACATAACAATTTATTTAGTAATCAAAGACTGACCTAACACAATGAAAATAAATCATCATTGAATCAAAGTAGGGCACTAATTTAAATAATCTAATCACCTTATAATAAGTAATTAAAACTGAGAAGATATAACTATTAATTTCTTAATAAATTATTTTTTTTTAGTTAATTTCAACGAAAACTGTGTTTTATTGTCCATGCAAATACCTAAGTTTTTTGAAATATTCAACAAAGAAACAAATAATTTGTTTCTTTTGAATATGGTAACTAGTGTACTTATTACACTAGTCTCCATAGTCAAAATAAAATAATTTAAATATGTGCAAATAGTGTATGAGATTCAATTATAGAAGACATTTATAGACAGACTATTAGTATAATGCGTGAGCAACATAATAAATTAAAAAATCAGCATTAATAAAAAAATATACAATTAATAAACACTAATATTACTTTAAAATTTTTGTTTAATTTTTAGAAGTTATAAAGAAGAACAAATGTTTTATATTATGTTGAAGCTAAAGCTCAAATAATTTACAATCCTATGATAGTGTTGATGTCATGTCTGAAAAATTAATAGAGTCAATTAAAACTAAGAATTAAATGTCACGTGCAATTTTTACTCATTGCATGGTTCATAGAATAAATCTTTTGGTTGCAGATATGTGCATCATTTTTAAAGTAATAATCAATATTAATAAATTATGTTTATTTTATTAAAATATTATTTTGTAATAATTAAAAATTATAAAAAAAAACTTTTAGTTTTTAACACAATTGAGTGTATATAAGTTCATTTTTCTCATCCCCAAAAGAATTGTCATTTAGATGAATTGCAAAACAACTTGGGTATAAACACAATATCTATGGGCGCATTAGTAATACTAGATGGAATTGTTGATTTAAAAACTGTGAAGCCATTAAACAATGTTTTAAGAGTATTCTTATTGTATTTAAAAGATAAATAGAAAATGAAGCTGATGTCAATGAAGTAAAAGGTATGATTCATAAACTAATATAGTTTTTAATCTAATTGATGTAAATTTCATTAATTGTTGTTTTGTTAGAAATACTCTCAACAATTACAAAAGGATGGCTCCTTTTTTATTATACTTTTGTTCATCATGCACAACATCTTGTGTTTCATATATATAGTAAGCAATATTTTTCAAAATAAAAATATGATTCTAAATTATTATATATTTATGTTATATATAATATAAATATTTTTTATTTAAAATAATATTAGCCACAAGGGACCAATTTTTATTATATTTTATTTCAAGTAGGGCCTAAAAGAAAAAAACAACAGCCAAATCATTTGGATCGGATTATAGTAAACACTACTAAACACTACAGATGCAATATCTAAAATAATGCGCGAACACATAATAAAAGCTGAAGATTATTACTGAATCAATATATATATTATAAAATCCTAGATTCATTTTAACAACATTTAAAATTTGAAAACAAAGTCGATTTTCCATAGAGAATATGCCTCTTGCTGATGAAGTTGATGAATTTATAAAACTAAATTATATTAAAATATTCAGTTCATTGATTATTTTAAGGTATTTTATCTTCTTATGTTTTAGTGAGTTATTGCAAAATTACAAATGTACTTTTATATTATACATATAAACATGTAATATAATTTTTATCTATTATTATAAATGACAATATTTCATTGTAGGTTTTACCAGGTTTAAACATTTGCCAATATAGCTTGAAATCAGAAATAATGGTGACTAAAAACTGCCTTGCTAACATAGAAAAAGAAATATTGAAGATTTTAAAAAGAATATCACTCTTCAAGTATTGCCTAATTTTTATAAAATGTTCCAACTTGCTATTTCACTTCTAGTTAGTTCTGCAACGTGCAAGAGAAATTTCTTAGCAATGAAACAAGAAAAATTAAACAGTAAAAATATGCAATGTGTTTCATATTTTAATTTTGTGGTAAGAGGTGTGAGGCCAAAGGCAATATTCAATTTTAAATTTTGGCAACCATTCCAGAAATGATCTCTCTGTCAGTTGTGACGCGATTAAACTCTGATGAACTCTTTCCATACCATTCCCTTAGATTAAGAAGCCATGATTTTTTTTCTTCTTTCAGGGCATTTTTTCCATATATTTTCCCTTGCAAAATGGCTTTAAGTATTGAATACCTACTTTTATTTGTCACTATGTGACCCAGATATTGAAGCTTTCTTATCTTTATGGTGTTTATTTACACTGGGGAGGTACCCAAAAATATTTTCAACAATATTAAATAGTTTTTTTTCCTCATTATTTTTTACTAATTTAAAATAAAAGTAGTGTTATGAATTTAACTTAATTTTTTTTTCTCAACATAATAAATATAAATATATTTTTAAACCTTTGTAATTTTGTAACAGGAAAATTAAAAACCTAGTACAGGGGGGTCGCGGCACAGTAGTCACGTGGCATAGTTAAATCAAGTATAATGATATATGACAGTGATTAAAATCACTATAAAAAAAAAAACGCTTCGATGCAAATCTTTAGATAGTGTTTAATTTTAAAAAATTGGTGTATTATTCCAATAGCTACATGATCTGCTAGTTCCTTATTAATATCCTGATTAAGATATAGTATATCAATTGAAAAATAGATTATTAAAAAATATTATTTCTCATAAAAAATTGTATTGATCCATATATTTTTCAAAAAGTTATAGCACTTTAAAGTAAAAAATGTAAATTATAAAATCGAGAATTTTCACTCAAAAATAGCATTCGGTAGCCGTTTTCACCATAAAGACAAGTCCAGATTTAAAGATTTACCAAAACAAAATTCACTTTAAAATTTCTGAGTGTTATTTAATTCTTTAAGGAAAAATGAATTAAAAAAATCGATTAAGTCCCAGAGAGTGAAATCTTGAGTAGTGTCGTAGATTTTGTGTATTATAAAATCACCGAAAGAACTGATTTTAATAGGAAAAAATGAGTTTTTATAGTAGACAAGGGTCGTGTAGCGATCCCTAGTGTGATCTTGGAAACTGTAGATCTTAATAGTTATATGAGACTGGCTGGACTTAATTGAGAACCCACATATAGGCGTTACTTAGAATATGTACAATAATCAGATATAATTGCCTAGTTTATTAATTATATTATGTTCTAAATAAGGGAACCCTATTTTGGTGATCATGTGAATTCATAACATAGATATACACGTACAAAAGATAACATACTATAATATTCTAATATTATAAGTGATAGTATAATATTACATTTTCTTCCCTCCAAAAAATTAATTTTATTTCTTCTTAATAGTTTTTAACAGCTCAAGCAAGTAAAGAAAAGAGCTGTTAGCACTAAGTGAGTTATTTACTTACTATTGTTGTATTTAAATATCACTTTGATGTATTTAAATTATGGAACAATCTTTTTGCTCTAACTTATAGTTATAGTAGTTCAATAATAACGCAAAATGTAGTTAATAAAGGTATAATCAATCAAAATAAAACATATAAAATATTGATACACTTAAAACCGGATAAATAAATAATACACAAAATAAAAACTTAATGTCACAAGCGTATCACGCGGAAAGAGATTACCTTCGGTACTCCCGAGGTCTTCTCTTTCTCTCCCCCTTCAATTCATTCTATTTCATCTTATATACTAACATATTTTGTTTTTCTTTTTATAAAATTCATATAGTAATCATTTTCAAAAATGTTTATAAATATTTACTTCCTGATAGTAACAATAATTCGGGAATTACAATTAATCTAAACATTACAAAAGTGTTCTACTTCTAGGTTTACAAATAATAGACTATATTATATTTTTGTAATAATAGATCAAGAAATTCATAGTTAAACCAAACATTACAAAAATGCTTTGTTTTCAATTTTACAAAATAATGACCTATATTACACTATTCATCTTAATATTGTAGATAAGATAATCAGTATGTATTGTTCAAAACGAACGGTGTTTATTAAATTTATTAAACAATTAAAACAAAATGAATAAAATATCTTTAATAGTTAATAAATATTAAATTGCTTTTAGATTAAAATCGGATATAAACAACCTCAAAAAATCTATACTAATTATGCTGAAAACTTAGAAATTGTTTATGCATTTAAGAGGAAAGCAGTTGTCGTAACTCAAAAATGTAAATGAAAAAAAATATTAGAATAAATAGATGAAAAAGGGTTAGAATGATTATTTTTGTTGTTGTTAGAAAATGTGTAAGTGAGAGTTACTTTTTATTCGGGGTGTGATTCGAGGGTCATAAAATAACGATGTAAAAAATCTTACCTGGTAAAATTCTCTGGTTCTTATAATTATCCTTAGTGATGATATCGGTGAAAATGATAAATAAATACACAAGTTCAGATTTTTAGTTCACAAATTAACATATAAAATTTTGACAATGACGATTACGACGTTCGCACAACTTAATGCGGACCACGATAAAAACAGCGCGATACGGACCACGAAATGAACAGCCCAATACGGAGCATGAAAGGAACAGCTAGGAGCAAGGGTTTGCTCTGGCTTTTTATAATATTTTTTTACCCCCAAAAATCGTCACTGTCGAATTTTTAGTATAATTGTTTATTGATAAATAAGCATGAAACAGAGATCAATACAGATGAATAGAACATAAATTATTTTGACATTTACATATATAACATTAACATGTTTTTTAACAAGCAAGACGAAAATTGATACAATGCATTTAACTATTAATAGTAAAATAACAAAGATGACAAAAATAATATATAGATTTTCTTTTGGTGAGGAAGTATTTTAAAAGTAATTATTAATTGATTTATGACCGAACAGCATGTATTACAATGTAGTTATCGAAAAGGATCATGTCCTTGTAAAAATATAATGTATAATGAAACAAGTTAAAATGTACCATTTCTATGGATAGAAGTGGTGACTATTTGAAATGAAAAAAGAATATACTAATAAATACTAAAAAGATAGCATTGTTGAGTACATGAACAGGGTATTTTAGTGTTGTCTCGTATAAATAATCGTGACGATTATATTACGACACAGTGGCCTGCGATGATATTTTATGATGGGTATGCGCTAAAATACAATTTCAAGTTAAAACAAAAAAAAAGGTATTTTATTAATAAAAATTATAATCTAAAATTTATTTATAGATAAAATCCATTCGTCTTTCTTGTTTCAAAAATTCATTTATAACTTTATCATAAAATTCTGGATTAATTTTTTCTTTATGCAAAAGTCCATTTAAGATTGAAATTAATGATAATGAACTAAGTCTTTCTTGTCCTTGTGTAGATTTTTGATACGATTTGAGTCGTTTTAACGCCGAAAAAGATCATTCAACTGAAGCTGTTGTACTAAGAATAGTTAAAATTTGTTGACCGAGTTTAAATACTCCTTGGAACGCCGATATTATATCATTCATCTTAATTTTTTTGACTAAATCATATGGATTAGTATTTGAAAATTCTTCAGATGTGTATAATACAATTAATTCGTTATGTAATCTAATATAATCAAACATTTTTCCGAAATTTGACTCTCAAAAGTTTTCTAGCGCAGAATTTGGAATTTCGTTCGTGTAGTTTGAATATTTATTTGGGTCAGTTAATGATAAAAATTCGAATTTATTTAGAGAACCAAATCGTGCTTGCAAATTTGTTAATATGTTATCAAATATTTCATTAAAAAGTACTTTGTGAAATGTTTTCGGGTCACGTATTTTACGTTGTAGCTCAAAATCGCCTTTATCTAATAAAACTGTTTCCCATAATGTTTCAAATAGATTTAACCTATAATTTTGCAGTTGACATTTAGTTTCTCCAATTTTTTTCACACAGTATAAAAAACCCAGCACAGGGGGGTCGCGGCACAGTAGTGACGTGGTATAGATGGATCAAGTATAATGATATCTGACAGTGATTAAAATCACTATCAAAAAAAAAACGCTTCGATGCAAATCTTTAGATAGTGTTTAATTTTAAAAAATTGGTGGATTATTCCAAAAGCTACATGATCTGCTAGTTCATTATTAATATCCTAATTAAGATAAATATGTCAAATAAAAAAGGGATTATTAAAAAATATTATTTCTCATAAAAAAATAATGTTGATCCATACACTTTTCAATATGTCATAGCGTTATAAAGTTAAAAATGTAAAAAATAAAATCGAGAATTTTCATACAATAATAGCATTTGGTAGCCATTTTCACTGAGAAGATAAAATAAAGTCCGAAATTTTTTTTTCGCATAATAAAATAAATTACATTTAAAAATAAATTAGCTTTAATTTAAGATATATATAAAAGTATCAGACTTTCCGGAACACTTTCAAAATTTAAGTTGAAAAAGTAAATTTTTTGTGAAAAAGTTGTCATTTTAAATCCCCCCTGTGGGCAGGTAAAGGGTTAGATATAAAAAAATATATATACCAAATGATAGATAAAGACATCATGCATCTATAAAAAAAAATTATATTGATTCATACATTTTTCAAAAAGTTATAGCATAATAAAGTTAAAAATATAAAATACAAAATCGAAAATTTTCACACAAAAATAGCATTTTGTAGCCATTTTCACCGTGAAGATAAAATAAAGTCCGAAATTTTTTTTTTGCATAATAAAGAACATTACATTAGCTTTAATTTAAGATATATATAAAAGTGTCAGACCTTCCGGAACATTTTCAAAAGTTAAGTTGAAAAAGTTAATTTTTTGTGAAAAAGTTGTCATTTTAAATCCCCCCTTGTGGGCAGGTGAAGGGTTAAATTTATGAAAAAAATATACCAAATGAAAGGTAATGATATTGTGCATCTATATAAAAAATAATTATATTGATATGTTTATTTTTAAAAAAGTTACGGCAGTTTTAATAAAAAAATTGAAAAATTTTCAAAAATTAGCCATTTTTAAATTTGTAATTTTTTCGGAGGTTTCCCCCATTTACGGGGAACGAGGGAATTTTTTTTAATTTTTGAGGGTAATGTCTTTGACTAGATACGAATTGTGATCTTTTGACGTATCATTGAAAGAAATCGGTTCCGTGAGAGCTGAGAAAAAGTGGTAACAGACACAAAAAAAAATACCTTTTCAGCTTCGCATCGAAGCTAAAAAAATAAATACATCTTAGTAAAACCAATACCTTCTCAGCTTCGCATCGAAGCTAATATCTAAACATTTTATTTGTAAGGCTTCATATAAAATATCAGTTAAACTAAATATTTTACTAAATACTATTAGCAAAAAGTATGTTTAATGACTATCTAAAAATTTGATAAACCCTAAAGATAATACTATTGCTTCATTATCCCAATCTTTGTAATTATCTTATACATGTTTAAAAAACTCTATGAAATATGTATTGATTTCGTTAACCATATTTACTAAGTGAGAAGAAAAATTCCATCTAGTTGGCGCATTTTTTTTTTAGTAAAATTAGATAAAGCATGTGTACGTTTAGAAGATTTAGTAAAAAATGATCCCATACATGCTAATGTTTGAAAAAAAATCTTACAATCTTTTATATTTGATGCTGCTTGTGAAAGTACAAGATTTAATGAATCACTAAAACAATGGACAAATAATCCTTTTGGGTAGAGCTCCTTTACTTTAACTTGTAGTTCTCCAACATGACCACTTATAACAGCCGCTCCGTCGTAAGTTTAAGCTACTAATTTATCTTTTAATTCATACCTATTAACTATATCAATTACGTGTTTTAATAAACAGTCTGCTGATCTATCAGAACTAACGTCAACAAATAAGATAAAACGTTCATGCGCTTCTCCGGTTTATGATGGACATACCTCAAAGTAGTTGATAATTGAGACAGATTTGTTATGTCCGAAGTTTCATCTAATAATATTGCAACAAAATTAGCATTTTTTATTTCTGATTCAATGGATGTTGATATGATGTTGCTAATTGAGCCAATAAGATCATTTTGAATTCTATTTGATGTACCACGGAATATTCTTGATGTTTTTAAATGTACGTTTAAAATAGAATCATAAGATGATAAAAAATTTAAACAACCGAGGAAATTTTCCTGATTTTTAAAGAAGTAACTCTTTCATTGTGACCGCGAAATGGTAATTCGTAGATCACAAAAAAACAAACACAATCAATAAAACGTTTTAAAACGTCTCTATTTTTTTTTACTAATTCATTATGGCGTATTACATCTGAATGTCTCTGTTCATCAAGCTGCAAATCAATTCTAGATTTTCCAAACATTTTAAATTTTAAAACAGAAGAAATATGTGTTTGAGATCGTTCATATTTTTGAATACCATTTGTTAAATTATTTAAATTAACAAAACCAAACATTTTTTTCCCTGGTGAATAAAACACAAGACCAAGAGAAAAGTTTATTTAATTTTGTGCTACCAGCCAATCATGAAGTATTTAAATAATTAGAAATATTAAAATAACGATGTAAACTTTGTTTTTTTCTTTGTGATTAGTTGTCAATTTTGGAATTTCTGGACATGGTCTACCATTTTTTACAATTGTTAATTTTTCATCGAAATTTTTTAAATTAAATTCATTTTTCAATAGATGCTCGATTAAGCAATTGTTTGAATCAGTATTCATTGTTTATAAAAACAAATAGAAACAAGGCAAATGAAATTTGATTACTCCTAATTATAATAATTTATTTAAATAATAATTATCTATATTTATACTACAATATTATGCTGGAGGAATTAATGTACTTACATTTAAATTTTTGTTCATCACAAAATTGATTATGAGGACTTGTGGACACGTCGACGGTTGACGACAAAATAATTTTGTCATTTTTCAATGTACCCGTTTAATATTATAATAAAAGTATATTAATAACGAAAATAATCCAATATGTATCGTAAAAATATTGGAATTCCGTTTTTTAAATTATCGATAAGCGCTAGGCATAGCGCTTTCAACCGCCACATAAAAACATGTATATCCCCTTCTACCGCAACCGGTCATTCCTATAAATAACGATACGGGACAGGCAATCCAAAATACGAGCAATTCTGTAAAGAAATTGCCTATACAAAAAAAATTCATTTAATTTCTTTCAAAGAAACCTAATAAATTTTTTTTAATTGAATACTCAAATAAGAATTAATGAATAGTTGTAATTTTAATGTATAAGTCAAATTGTCATTTAACATTATAAATATTAATCTTTTTTTTTTCTTCCTTTTCCCCCGGACATGCGCCGCTTACCTAGCTTGCCCTGACCGCACGCCACTGGAGTAAAGCCATTACTAATTAATAGTGATTTAGAATTTTACAAATAGGTCACATAATACTTTTACATATATTCAAGTATCAGATGACCCTAAAAATGTAAGTAAAGTGTTTTATTATGAACAAAGAAAATAGTTTCTAAAAATGTTTATAATATTTTGATGGCATTCAAATTAAAGTTTGATGATTTGGACGAATCAGTAAACTTAGTAAGCAGTTGCATGTACAATATTGTAGATGGAAATGGACTCATTGTTAACCAGTAAATATTATGAGCGAAAAAAATATTACTGACTTAAATGAATATATTGAAAAAAAAAATACTTCAAAAAATAAAACTATTAATAGGTTTTAAGAGTCCTATAATATCTAAATCTAATAATGGAGTTATTCTCTCCAATACAGTAAGTTTATAAATTACTTTTAACTTAATGTTTATTGACTTCATTAAAGCTTTTTGAAGAATTTTGATTGCAATAAACAAGATATGATTAATAGTGTTTATTGATATTTAACTATCGCTCTACTTAAAATATCTAGAAGACAAAAATTATTATAGAATTACTTGACATTATTTTGGCTGTGTTATGCATCAAAATGATTTACAACTTACTGTGTAAAGATATATTTTTAGTTATAAATGAGGTACTGGCCATAGAAGGTGCATTTGCTCAAGTTATGAAATTTTAGAACTTCAATAAAAATTTCCATATTCCATTCTTTTCTTCATTGACATGAAACTCAGACTTTTGGTAAAAGATAAGGCTATTGAAAATTAATGAAGTTTTAAAAATAACAATGAAATATCAAGAGACAACTTTACATAATAATGAAGCAGCTGTATAATTATACTTGAAAATAAATTACAATCCAAAATTTTCTAAAAAAATATTTAAATTTTGGGTACAACTGTTTAGCATACTAGCAAAATTAATGTAACTAAATTTTGATGTATTTTACTTCATTATATTATACTTAATTCATTATTTTTATGACAAAAATCGAATACAGTTTCCAAACAATTTATACAATTTTTTTAACAAACAATACTATTAAATTTATTTTAAACATAACTATATGCCTTGTATTTTTACTAATAATAAAACATGAATTCATTATTTTTCAGAAATCTGATGTAATCAAATCATCAATAGAAAATAAATTAAATTTCAAAAAAATTTCTGGGAACAATGATGACATTTTTTCATTAAAAAAACAAAAATTAGATTCTGATAATATAAAACCTTTATTGGTTGTAAAAATGGAAAAGTTATGTATTATTGTAATGTGTATAATTTTGAAGCTGACTCTATAATTACACTTTTAACAAATCGATCATTCGAACTTAAAGAAAGTGGCCAATTCAAATGTTATGAATGTCCTACAACATACAAAACAGTACATTCACTAAAATGACATTCCAAATCATACAATGATATATTTCACACGTGTAAGCTTTGTGATAGACAATTTTCTAAAAAAGAAGCCCTTAGTTTATTATTCCTAATAAACTTCAGTGTATTATTTTATTTGTCGAAACAACCGCAACTTAATTTTACACGTTTTAAAAAAAATTCACCTACTTTTTTTAGAAAAATGAATACTTTTCATTACAATAAATACGCTATTATATAAATAATCACATATGATTCTCTTTTATTAACATGTCTGTCGCCACTTTTACTCAGCACTCACCGGATTTCAACCATACGTCAAAAGATCACAAATATATGATTTGTAGTTTTTACAAACTATACTTAACTATTCTAGTTAAAGACATTGTTCTTAAAAATTGAAAAAATGTTCCTCGCTCTCTGTAGAAAGAGGTAATCCCAAAAAAATTTCACATCTATTTGATATAATTTTTTTCAAAATCTAACCCTATATCTGACCGCAGGGGCGTATAAAAATAGCAACTTTTTCACAAAAAAAAAAACAATTTTTTCAACTTAAATTTGGAAAATGTTCCGCAAATACTGCGTCCTTTAAACATATATTAAATTAAAGCTTATGTTACGTAGTATAAGTTAAAAAAAAATCCTGACTACCTATTTTTTATATGCAAATGTCCATGGAAGTGTAACAAAAAATAGAAGTCAATTTTGCTTTTGGAATAATTCATCAATTTATAAAAATTAAACACTATCTACAAATTTGTATCGGAGCGTTTCTTTGTGATATTGATATTAATCACTGTCAAATAACATCTATACTTAAAATAATTGTTCTGTAAGGAGCCAAGAAAGGTATGTGGCGGTCGAATATTCTAGAATGTTCGACCGCCGCCGCCTCTAGAAGATTCGTCGCTCTACATAAGCGTGTGGCGGTTGAATGTTCTAGAGAGTTCCGACGCCGCCTCTAGAAGATTCCTCTGACTATTTAAGGGCAAGATCGTCGCTCCAGTCAGTCAGTCGATCAGTCAATCACTTACGCATTCTGTCTTAAACGCGCTTCGTCTCTCGCTGTTATTTGTTAGTTCGTTGTAATATAGTATAGTTGTTATTAAATCTTAAAAGTGTTATTACTTCTATATATTACACCTCGCTACATTGGTAACCTCGACGATAACAAGTATGAACGCCGAAGAACTACGCAATCAATTGGAGGAGTTACGTCAAGAAAACGCTCGCCTTGCAGCACTACAGGCACAGCAATATCCAACAGCTTCAGTGAATCGCGTTGCCGTCAAGTTGCCACATTTCTGGTCCGAAAGACCTAGCTTATGGTTCTCACAGGTTGACTCGCAGTTTGCAATCTCGGGAATAACAAGTGAGGAAACAAAATTTAATTATGTTGTGGCTCAGCTTGATACGCGTTACGCCGCCGAAGTAGAGGATATTATTACTAACCCACCGCCTACTGAACGCTACAAACATCTTCGCGCAAAACTCGTTGAACGGTTGTCTATCTCAGAAGAACAACGTGTGCGGTAACTCATCAATGAAGAAGAACTAGGTGACCGTAAGCCATCACAGTTCTTACGACATCTCCGTTCCCTTGCCGGCACTACTACATTACAAGACAATATTTTACGTCAACTTTGGCTCCGCCGTCTACCATCACAAGCACAAGCTATTTTAACTGCACAATCAGAGCTTCCTCTGGATAAGGTAGCCGAGCTGGCTGACAAAATTGTTGAAGTGCAGCCAGCCCCCTCGCAATTCGTCCATGCTGTTGCCACGACGAACAATAAAAAGGAACTCGATGTTTTAGCTGCCATTGAAGCACTCACAAAACAGGTAAGCCAATTATGTGCTAAACGCCCACAACGTTCCCACTCTAGGTCACGTAACCGTTCAAACGTGGAACTGACTAACGGCAAAGGATGGTGTTGGTATCATAGCACTTATGGAGAAAAGGCTGCCAAATGTAAGGCTCCCTGCAAGTATCAGGAAAACTCCAACGACAGTCAGTAGCGGCGGCAACAGACTGTCCGAACCCGAGCAGCCGCCTGTTTGTTACAGATCAAATAACAAAACGCCAATTTTTAGTCGACTCCGGTTCCGACTTATCTTGTTACCCTCAACGGCTACTACGGGAACGACGCCATGCCACCGATTACGACCTCAGCGCGGCCAACAACAGTACCATAAAAACTTACGGGACGGTCCATCTCAATTTGAATTTAGGACTTCGACGCAGTTTCCCGTGGAGTTTTATTGTCGCCGACGTGAGTACTCCTATCATTGGTTCCGACTTCATGGCATACTACCACTTGCTGCCGGATTGCCGTACCAAACGTCTTATTGATGGTGTCACAGGCTTGGCTGTGAATGGTAAGGTTTCCTCTGTAAATCAATGCAGCATAAAATCAGTTGCCAACACTTCCCCTTGGGCTGCACTTCTCGCAGAATTTCCGGACATCACACGTCCCACCGGATTGCCCAGGACAATAAAACATCAAACAGTGCACCACATTCTTACGACACCTGGTCAGCCAATAGCCTGCCGCCCACGCCGCTTAGCTCCAGGTAGACTAAAAATCGCCAAACAGGAATTCGCGGAAATGGTCAAGGCAGGTACCGCTAGACCTTCAAGCAGTCCGTGGTCTTCACCATTACATTTAGCACCGAAAGGGGAGAACAGCTGGCGTCCTTGCGGTGATTACCGCGCGCTGAACGCCCGAACTATACCAGACTCCTATCCAGTCAGACACATACATGATTTCTCGCACAACCTGGCTAATTGCACGCTATTTTCCACAATCGATCTGGTAAAGGCTTACCATCAAATACCTGTTAATCCGGACGATATATGCAAAACAGCCATTACCACTCCATTCGGACTTTACGAATTTCCTTTTATGACATTCGGATTGCGAAATGCTGGACAAACTTTT
This sequence comes from Daktulosphaira vitifoliae, assembly GCF_025091365.1. Classification (NCBI taxonomy): domain Eukaryota; kingdom Metazoa; phylum Arthropoda; class Insecta; order Hemiptera; family Phylloxeridae; genus Daktulosphaira; species Daktulosphaira vitifoliae. The sequence continues at coordinate 15,782,663 of NW_026099572.1, read as the reverse complement.
CAACGCTTCATAGACGAAGTTACCAATGGGTTGGACTTCTGTTATGCATATATTGATGACATTTTGGTATTCTCTAAATCGGAAGAGGACCACAAACAGCATTTACGCACTCTTTTCGGGAGACTTTCTGACTACGGTGTTGTCGTTAACCCGCAAAAATGTGTATTAGGTTCGGCTGAGGTGAAATTTCTAGGTTACCTAGTATCTTCTGAAGGCACCCGCATGCCACCGGAACGCGTCAAGGCCCTACGACAGTATCCATTGCCAAAATCTATGCAAGGATTACGCCGGTTTTTGGGAATGGTAAATTTTTATCGCCGGTTTATTCCCAAAGCTGCCGACCTGCAAGCACCACTTCACGGTATTCTCAAAGGCCCGAAGACAAAAGGTTCCCAACCGATAGAATGGACTCCCGAGTTAGAAAAAGCGTTCACCACATGCAAAGAAAGTCTTGCGACCGCTACTCTTTTAGCACATCCTCATCCAGCCGCACGACTTGGACTATTCACAGACGCATCTAGCCAATCTATCGGCGCATGTCTGCAGCAGCGAGTCAATAACATCTGGCAACCCATAGCATTTTTTTCAAAGAAAATGTCGGTGAAACAAAGTGCGTGGCCTGCGTATTATCGTGAGTTGCTTGCCATCTATGAATCGGTGAAGTATTTCAGGCACATTGTCGAAGCACAACCATGTACCATTTTCACCGATCATAAGCCACTCGTATATGCTTTCACCCAACGGAGAGAAAAGATACCTCCTACGCAACTCAACCAGTTGACATTCATATCCGAATTCACCACCGACATTCAACACATTAAAGGTGATGAAAATATCGTCGCGGATACAATGTCACGCATTGAAGTTGTGTCTCTCCCGCTGGACTACCGAGCTCTTGCTGCATCTCAAGACACGGATGATGAACTCAAACATTTTACTGACAACAATTCATCTCTTCATTTGGAGAAGGTACTAGTGCCAGGATCTTCAGCCTATATTTATTGCGACACGTCAACGGGACGCCCACGACCATTTTTGCCACAACGATTCCGGCGTCACGCATTTGATCAGTTACACAACCTTAGTCACCCCGGTGCACGCGTAACAGCTCACTTAGTTTCGGAACGATTTGTGTGGCCAGCAATGAAAAAGGATTGCCGTTCCTGGACACGTGCTTGCGTCCACTTTCAGCGATCGAAAATAAGCCGACATGTTTCAGCCCCACTGGGAAACTTTGAAACACCTTCACGCCGATTCAAACACGTTCATGTCGATATCATCGGTCCATTGCCGCCATCACAGTCCTTTAGGTACTGTCTGACGGTAATCGACCGTTTCACCCGTTGGCCGGAGGTGTATCCACTCGAACGTATAACAGCAGACGATGTCACTAAGGGTTTCCTCAATTGCTGGATTTCACGCTATTGAGTACCTCAATACGTTACGACTGACCGTGGTACTCAGTTTGTTTCAGCTACTTTAAAAACTTTAGCAAAACGTTTTGGTTTTACGCTTCGCCCCACTACCAGTTGGCATCCTGCTGCAAACGGATTCGTCGAACGAATGCACCGACAACTAAAGGCAGCCATCATGGCCCACGCAAAAGACTCGTGGACTGAGTCACTGCCTATCGTGCTTCTCGGAATACGTTCTGCGTTTAAGGAAGACTTAAAAGCCACGTCTGCGGAACTTGTTTATGGTGAGCCTCTTAATCTTCCTGGTGATTTCTTCACAGACAAGCAAGATAATAGCAGTACGAACGACCCTACTAGCTTACTAGATCGTCTTCGCAGTGTTATGAATAAAATTCGTCCAGTACCTGCATCTCGCCACTCAAATCCACGATCATTTGTTTTTGCGGACCTTAAGGACTGTTCACACGTATTTCTCAGGGAGGGAGGTGTCCGAGCAGCACTTCAACCGCCATATCAAGGTCCCTACGAAGTAATTGCCCGAAATGACAAAACGTTCACAATAAAAGTTCGAAATCAACCAGTTACGGTGACGATTGATAGAGTAAAACCTGCCTACCTCATGGTGAACGAAAGNTCTGCCTACATCATGATGAACGAAAGCACAACCGTTAGCCAGGCACGTGCTCCACCAGCGACTGCCCCGGATACGACCAAACAAAAACAACCGCCTAATACCGATCCATCAACACAGCCAGTACGAACAACTCGCTCAGGCCGCCGAGTCAGATTCCCGGACATTTTTGACCCTAGCTAACTCCACTCCGTAGGGGGGTGGTGTGGCGGTCGAATATTCTAGAATGTCCGGCCGCCGCCGCCTCTAGAAGATTCGTCGCTCTACATAAGCGTGTGGCGGTCGAATGTCTAGAGAGTTCCGACGCCGCCTCTAGAAGATTCCTCTGACTATTTAAGGACTATTTAATATCTTTTCAATATACTTTTGAATGAGAGTGATAAGTAATAATTGCCTTATCTAATTTCTTATCATGATATTTATGCCAAGTTTGTAATGTATACACACTATCATCATATGTATACACAGTAATCATGAAAAGATAGCGTTTTCTTCTGTCCTTTTCTCAATACATATTTCAATGTTTATAACCATGAAATAGTGCATGAAAATTCAAATTTTTACAAACTTCAAAACGCTACAGAATATTTACTACTGAATATTAATAAGATATTTTTTTACTAAAATTTTTCTTAAATTCTACTCTACAAAATAGCTTTTTTTTTTACATTTTATTTAAAATTTAAAAATAATTAATATTTTTAATAAAATATAAAAAAATTAATTATTGAGATATAGCTATAGACCTAACGTCTAACTATTATTTAAAAAAAAAATCAGCTAAAAATATTAACTGGATCAAAAGTTATTTAAGTTGTCAGTGAGTGGTGGGCCACCCTGTATATATACGTCGGTGTAGGCATTTGAAATTATACGATTTATGTTAATATGAACTCGCGTGTAACTATTTCTATAGTACAACCTAATATTAAATATGTTAACCGGTTAATTTTAGTGCTTTTTTATAGAAAGTATTTTACGTTTGATTAGTTAATCTTTGGATGAAAATTTTGTGTGTTGGTTCACAGCTTTGTTTGTGTAGCAAGATTTCATTCACCTTAAGTGTGTATACAGTGCCCTCTGATACCTTATTGTGAAGTTTTAATTCTATTAAATAATTAACATCACTTATTTTTTTCAAAAAACAAATTATTTTAGCTGATACCATTGTAATTTCCAACAGGTGATCTTTTTAAATAAAAAAAAGATCAATAACATTTTTGTTATTGATTTATTTATTTGTTAATAAAAAACAAATGAAAAGAACTACCAATTTATTATAATTTTTTTATCTGTTTAATCATATTATGTATTTGAATTATTTCACACTATAAAAATAATATGATTTGAACAAATAAATTATTTCAACTATACAAAAATAAATAAATAATTTCATGGCTTATTTCATATAATATTTTATTATTTTGGAGACACATTTTTCTTAAATTGCCCTACAACATTTCCCGAAGGGTAATAATTTGTCACTATAATATACATGCCGTTAGAACCTTTTGAAACACCTATTCCTATTTCTTTTGAATTTTTCCAAAGTAATTGAGTCATATGTCCATATGTTTTATCTAAAAAAAAATAGTGCATCAATAAATTTTCAAACTCACAATGAAGCTAAATATTAACATATTTAAAAAAAAACCCAGCACAGGGGGGTCGCGGCACAGTGGTGACGTGTCATAGATAGATCAAGTATAATGATATCTGACAGTGATTAAAATCACTATCAAAAAAAACGCTTCGATGCAAATCTTTAGATAGTGTTTAATTTTAAAAAATTGGTGGATTATTCCAAAAGCTACATGATCTGCTAGTTCCTTAGTAATATCCTGATTAAGATAAAGTATGTCGAATGAAAAAGGGTTTATTAAAAAAATTTATTTCTCATAAAAAAATTGTGTTGATCAATACACTTTTCAATATGTTTTAATATTATAAAGTTAAAAATGTAAAATACAAAATCGAGAATTTTCACACAAAAATAGCATTTGGTAGCCATTTTCACCTTGAAGATAAGTCTAGAGCTCCCTAGAACTTCTTAAGCGGGAAAGCGTCTTATGCGGGAATGAAAAAAAAAATTATGTGATTGAAATATCGAGTTTATTTTTTTATTATTAAACATAATTTACTGTATATTACATAAGCTTTAATTTAAGATATATATAAAAGTGTCAGACCTTCCCGAACATTTTTAAAAGTTAAGTTGAAAAAGTAAATTTTTTGTGAAAAAGTTGTCATTTTAAATCCCCCCCTGTGGGCAGATAAAGGGTCAAATGTACAAAAAAAATGTATCAAATGATAGGTAAAGACATCAAGCATCTATAAAAAAAAAATTATATCGATATGTTCATTTTTGAAAAAGTTACGGCACATTTTAGTAAAAAAAATTGAAAAAATTTCGAAAATTAGCGATTTTTAAATTTGTAATTTTTTTGGAGGTTTCCCCCATTTACGGGGAACGGGGGAATTTTTT
>NW_026099572.1:15733426-15777961 GCF_025091365.1 Daktulosphaira vitifoliae | reverse complement strand
AAAAAAAAAAAAAAACACATTATAGTAAAACCAATATCTTCTCAGCTTCACATCGAAGCTAAAATAATTAAAAATTTGAATTAAACAAAATCTTTTTGTGTTAAAAATAAAGAAATAATACTTATTAATTTTCTTTTAATAGTTAAATACTATTGTAGAATAATAATTGATTGCTTGTGGCTAATATTATTTAAAATTAAGAATAAATATAAAATTAAGAGTATATATAAAATATTAATTTAAAACTAGCAAATATTTAACTTAAAAAACCATTAAAAATTCGCCAATACGTATTTCTGAAACAACGTTTCCACCCTCAGCGCTTAACACATACTAATTACCCAACCAAAAAATATACCTTTATTATAGTGAGGTTATCATCTCGCCATCTTATATTTTTAATTATTTTTATGGTTTTAATAGAGTCATTTTGTGTTAATAAATATAGTAACGTAAAATATTTCCGAAATACGTACTTGTGATTTTTTTAGTAATTTTGGTAGTATTTTGAGTTAAATATTAAAATATATTTTTAATTTTAAATAAGTAGACTGCTCTATTTTTTTAATTAGTAAAATATAATTAGTTTAACTTTTACTTATTTTATTAAAGTTATTAATTACTTACAAGAATCTGCCATACTTTTTTCACTGCCTTTAAAATTAAAACCATCATTTGCATTGATTTCGTCATACCAATCAGAAGCTGATTCTCTGCCTAAGTTTTTAATGTCTGTACTTGCAAATAAATTTTCTCCGTATTTTTGCTGTGACTTTGGTCTATGCTCAAACTTATTACTTTTAGCTAAATGAATAGCCCAATCTTGAGCAAACGTGTTCATCTGGATTAGAAATTCATAAAAAATTGTATATTTAAATAGCTGAGTATAATTAAGGCACGTGACCCGCCCAACGTACAATAAAACGATATTGAGATCCATGTGATCTCTAATTTTATTTGCAAAGTGATATCACATTTTTATAAATATGTGATTTTGAAAAGACTAAAAAAAAAAATAGCTCAATCAAAAAAATATGTATATTCAAGTCTTAGAAGTTTATGTGAGTACATTAAGTGAAATTTTCAAAATAAGCATAAATTTTAAGTATCTTCACAATAAAGTATTAGAGTTCTATTCTATGGCGCAACTAGAAAAAAACCTATAGGTAGTTAAATAGTGTAAGGCTCACAAAGCAGTGGATACTTTGTGCAAAACCAAGTTTAGCACCCCCAATAGTTTTGACACTGCTTAAAAATAGACATCACATAATAGTGACATAACGACAATTATGAGGAAGCATTTTTGTAATTCTGCATACATTATCTTAAATAATATAAAGAAAATAACTTCTAATGAGTCACACAGTTTTTTATTTAGATGAAATTAAAATTTTAGTTCAGAAATAGGGGTTAAACAATTCTTTTTTACATAGTTATGATCCTTGTGATTGATATGGTTAATGAATTTACTCGTGATCATCATACATTTAAAATTTAAGTACTAAATGACTTATAGAAAGAGAAAGCTTTGATAGTATCCCAAAATTTTACACTGAACAAACTTATGAATTTATTGATAATAAATTAAATTGTATAGTCATTGTAATAAATGCCAGACAAAAAAATTATGTTCGTAATTAGTAATTCAATAATAATAGATTTTAGTACAATATTTTATTATAACATTTTCATTACGTGATACATATGTATTTTATTCCTTACTTTGTCATTAATAGATAACTTTTTGGCTCCATGTTTGGCTCTAAGCTTATTAGTTTGTTCTAAATGTTGTTTTCTGATATTATTAATTTCGAAATTGGTAAGTCCTCCAATCAGCTTGTTTGACTGAGTGCTCTTAACTGGTGGTTTAGTAGTAGTTTTTTTATTTTGCACCTTATGCTGCGTTGTACTTTGGGTGATAAGTGGTCTTTTAGTAATTTCATTATTTTGCACCTTTTTTTTTTTTGAACTTGGAGTAATCGGTGGTATATTTGTAGTTTTGTTATTTTGCACCTTCTGCTTCTTTGAAATTAGAGTAGTTAGTGGAATTTTTGTAGTTGTTTTTTGAGATTTTCCTTGATTAATTATATTTTTACTAGGTTTAACGTTTCCTAATGTTTCATCATTATCGTTCTATTTAGTGTAATTAGTTGGTTATCAATAATTATATCGAATCAAAAATTCATAAAAAGATGAACTCAATCTAATACTATGAGTACTTACAATTTCACAAGAGCATGGAGCCTGACGTATAGTACATGTACCATTAGAGTAACAATATGTCGATATAGAAAACTGCACATAATTTTGATTACCTCGTGCTGTATTGAATGCTAACTTTTTTTTCAAATTTCGAAGTCCATTTTTCCACATTTGTTGTACTGCATTTGATAACATGTCATCATAAGAATCTTCTTCGTGTAACGAGGCCACAGGATCTTAATTTTCAAAGGATTTTATTAAAAATGTAAAAATAATCATTACACGTACATTAAAAAGACCTTACAAATAAGTATAAAAAAAGTATAATGAATGTTGTTTTTTTTATTTGTATAGATTTAATCTACAATTAAGTGAAAAATTTATAATTTATAACAAAATAAACATTGAAAAAGTAATTTGTTATTTAAAGTTAAATCATTTCTGCTCATGCCAACAAATTCTATGTATTAGTTTCATAAATGAATATCTCAATAGTATTATACAACTTAACTTTATCGAAGTTTTTTAAAATTCTTAAAGAAATTTATGGAAATTATGACATATTTGATTTATAATATTTATGTTAATAACTTTAAAAAAATATTTATATATAATTTGTATCCCATATTAATAAATTATTTAATATAGTGACAAATATAAATTTTCAATTATCAAAGATTGAAAAAATGATCTGATCTGTCTTAATTAGTTCATTAACAATTATATATAGCTTATTTTTATAAATGTTTAAAGTAATTAAGTTTATTTAAATTATTATATAGGTGAATTAGATTCATGTTTTTAGATATTATGATTAATGACAAAAAATCTTAATAAATATTTTTAACAAATATAATTTTGTCAGAATTTTGTAGCTTACAAAACTAGTCTCAATTTTTTTAAAATAATACTGTATTTACTATTAGATGATGAAGTTTTATAGGAAACATAATGCTCTGTTTTTACTATACTTTCATTGGGCGCGATATAATTGTACACTTTTTGATGTCTAAAAAAATATTTAAGAATATTATATTGAATAAAATTTGTTATAATATTTTATAAAATTGATACTCACTCTTGTGCATTACAAAATGTCATAAAAATGATACTGAATAGTTGGTAATTCTTCATAATTTTATAAAATTTGTTACTTGTCCTTTGATATCCTAAGAAATATAAATTTTCATTGTTCGTTTTCGATTGTAATTGATATTTATTAATATATTCTTTATAATATTTAGTTAAAAAAAAAAAAATGTGTGTAATATTGAACAACGTCAATATCGAGAGAATATTAAATACTTGATATTAATTTATATTTTTGAGAGATTATAAGACTTAAATTGATGAATGCAGAGTTTTTAACATAAAACTAAACTGTGCAGTTAAGTCTTTGTGAACACCAACATAGTATTGAAATCTGTTTGTCATTGAAATTACTATCATAAACAACTGTGGTGTAAATCTTTTGATTATATTTTATTTTTAGTTTAGATTATATTTAAAAGCTTGTACTTATAATTTTAATTTAATCCAGTAATTGGTTATCTATCAAATGAATAAATGAATAAATACATTTTTATATTAATTTTATTTTGTTTGTACTTAATATTTAGTAATTTACTACTCTAATTAATACAAAAGAATCACCAAAAACCAACCCTCGTTGTTATACGAGTTTTATGTATATTAAAATATTTATAATTAACACTTAAATATTATTTTTTATTTATTTTTTTTTTTTTGTATAACAAGTTAATTTACTGTCCCTCTTATATGTCTATACAGTTTGACATAAAGTATAGATATTAATAATTGAAAAAAAATTGAAGTAGAAAATATAAAAACATGAAGAATGGCGATTTTTACACAAAAATAATTTATTCCTTAAACATCCCTTTATATTAGGCAGATAAGTCGTCGGACAAATTTTTTTTGCTGACTAATAATTAAGCAAGAACAATAATATTTAAAACAATTACTAGATTATTTATAAATTGTTAGTTTATGAAAGATTAAGTATTTTCATATGTTTATAGAGGTATTAATGTTTTAAAATGGAAATATACATACTTAATTATTATTAAATTATTTAATTAAGAAAATAACTGGTCAATAATAACTTTTATTGCAGTATTTTAGAATATATTGATAATATTCATATTATACAAGTAAGATGGAACTTAAAAATAAGTACTAAAAGTAGTTTTCCTATGTTACTCATATATTTATAACTAATTAATTTAAAGCTCAGTAAAATATTTGGTAAATGAGAAGGGATAATTATTTCTTTTATAAGATAAAATTAATTATAAAATAAATGTCTCAGAATATAATATAATGCAAATACATAAAATAAAGCAGTAGATTATGATACATAAACAATACCTATATTTTATTATCGATAAAGAGATCCTTGAAACGGAAACAGTGTTAAGTTGACGTAGACTTCAAGGTTTTAATGATATAACATACATTATTCTTTACATTAAAGTAATATAAAAATAATTGTTCGTCTTTATAAAAAAAAGTCATAATCGACATTTTTCAAATTTAATAACAATGTATTGTTTTTATAGGAGATGATGAAATCATAGTGATACATTAATCTATTATATAAAGGAAATGATATTATATAAAAGCAATGATAATTTTGACTAATGGTGACTCAGCACGAATGTAAGACAAAGTAGTTGTTTTAAAAAATTATATAATTTTTTTAGAAAATCCATTTTAATCACGGCCACAAAACTTGATGATAATTGATAAATTAATATTAAAACTGCAGATACATGAAAAAATGTTTGGTTATCCAGATTAAAAAAATTAGTGTAATTTTCAATTGAATCCTATAAATGTCTATTTTCAATTAAGAAAAAATGGCTATTTAAAAAACTGCGATGTTTGCCAATGGTGTAATTTAAAAAATGACATTTTAATAAATAAATAAATGCAACATTAATTTCAATAAAATGTTGGTTTACAAAGGATTTTCTTGTTTTATATATGAAAATGAAGTAATACTGTACACGCTATTTCGTAAAGGTATATATTTTTCAATAATGATCTATGATTGTAAAATCACTGTATTGCCAAAATTCAAACAAATTAAAAATAATTTTATACTCAATATTAAAAAATTAAAAAAAGTTTTGTTTAAAAATATTTTTTCACATAATATTTATGACATCATTTGCAAAATGAAAGATGTTCATTTAATAATTCAAGGTTATATCAATTAATATTATTACATCATAATCCTATAACTGATACTAATTAACCCAATAGTACACATAAATATTCAAACTATGTCGTGTGTTTCAAAAAAATTATAATAATTGCCCTCAATTACAATAAACAGAACATATAATGGTTGTTATAGTTTTATTGCAAACTTTCCGTCCAAACAAACAAGAAAACAATAAAAAATAATAGTTCAAAATACACTTTGGTAAAATAAATGATTAAAATTGGTTTTTGCACTTTAAAAATGTATAAAAGACATAGTTTTATGGTAAGTTATACATAACATGCATAAAAATATTCATATTTAATAGTAATTTATTCTTAATTATATTACAACAAATTTTAATGTCTAAAACTATTTTTTTTCTGTATAATACAACAAGCATAAATGTTATTGTTTTACCTAAATGATGCAATATTAAAGCTAATGAAATAATTAAACAAATAAACAATAAATAGTACTCTTGGAACTAATTTCATACAAATTTAATGTCTTTAAAATTAAATTTTATAGTTTAAAAATACAGATTGCATTTTTTTACAATATTATTATAAAGTATTACAATGATTTTTTAAGAATTCTAAACCTTATTTTTCGATGAACTATTTTTTCATAAAAATTTAGGTTATTACTGAATAAAAATGAATTTAATTTATAAATCATAATAAATATCAAGAAAAAGATAAAACAATTTTCACAAGATAGTTTTTTAGAGATACTTTTTGAAAATAATACAATTTGAAATAGTATTTTTTTCACTGTTTTTAAAACTGTTATTATATTTTTTCATCATTACTAGTTTTTAACATAATTATTAATTATTTAAACAAATAATTAGAAAAATAATAATAATTGTTATTGATTTTGGTCTTTAATACGTTATAAATTGTCTGGACGTAATTTTGATCCATAAAATCAATTATAACCTTTTTTTTTTGATACCTGAAAGTTTATTTTTGAATGTCTATTTTTACTTTGTATGTTTTTATTTTTTGGCTCTTCTTACAAGTTTAAAATAAACATTATTAAATAGACATTTTAAGTGGTCTCACTGGACCGGTTTTCTTCAATGAAACGTCCAAAGATAATAATTTGTATCTTCTTGAAGATATTATGCTCAAAAATTAAAAAACATTTTCTTGTTTCTCATAATTGAGGAAAATCCCACAAAGAATTATGATTTTTAAAGACGGTTAATTTGAACATTATTTTTTACTTTTGATAAGTGATTTTATTTTATTACAACTATTTTTATTTAAAACTTTCTTAATCCTTTGAATCAATAGATTTTTTTTTCAAATATCTTAGATATATTCTTTTTATTTGATAAAATTTTTTTTTAGAAATTTGACGCTTTACTTGCCTACAGAGGAAATTAAAAATAACAAATTTTGTATGAAAACTTTTTCAAAAAAAAAAAAGACTTTTTCAACTCAACTTTTGAAAATGTTTCGAAAATATTCTGAGTTTCAAACATATATTAAATTAAAGTTTATGTTACATACTATAAGTTGAAAAATATATTTTTCTCGACGACTTATCTTCTTGTGCAAAATGCAACCGTTGTTAAAAAAATGATACTGTTGTGTTAAAATTTTCGTTTTTATAATTTATATCGGATTGGGTAGGTAAGTACCTCATTTAACCAAAAGTCTTTAAAAATAATGGTCTATTTACTATGGTTAATACTATGATAATTACAATTTAAGTTTTATGACTAAAATAATAATGAAATAACGAAAGTTGGAATAATCGAATAAAAAAGATACATTTTCTCCCATTTTTTGATAAATCTATACTTATATTTTTGATATAACTTTGTTGTAAATAACGATGTATATAATTACTTTATAACTTTTTATAACATGAAAAATTAAATTACAATACAAAGTATTAAATATCAACTTCATATTAAATTAAATTTTTATAGTGTGTAATTATTCTTATATTATACATATAAATTATATAATTAATAAATTAGATAAATTAGTATAAATAAGAAAATTGAAGTTGATTTTCATTTGGAAAAATTCAACAATTCCTTCTAATATTTAAACACTAACTAAAGATTAACATTGAAGCGTTTTTTTTATGATAGTGATTTTAATTACTGTCAAATATCATCTATAGTTTTCCCAATTATAACACGTCCCCATTATGTCACATCCTCATTGTGCTGTGTTTTTTTAAACAAAATTTTAATTAAGGTATAACATTTTAACTTTGATGCAAAAATGAGAAATTTTTTATTCATTTATATCGTAATAAATAATTTCATTATAAATCATAGTTATCATTTCTATATAACTATTGATGTTAAAAAAATGGTGTAATTGAAATATACAAATAATAGTTAATTTTTAATGATTTAAAAATTTCAAAAATTATTTAAATTAATATACTATACATAATACAATGTACCTGTCATGCAATATAAAAATTATTATTATGAATAATTTTTTAAATTAAAATATATTTATTAATTGTTTTTATAAAACCTAATAATCAAATATTAATATGATAAAATTTAAATAGAAATAAAAATTTTGCAATGAATTTAGTAAAGTTGTATTAATATAGAAGGATTTCGTTATCATTTCGTCCTCTAATGTGTTATTGGATTTCCTTTTAACCTGTATTTTTTAATTATTGAAAATTTAATTAATATCTGCATAGTTGAATCGCATCATATTTTTTAACACAAAGAGTTACATAGAAATCATTATTATATTTTCTAATTTTATTTAATTAATTAATTAATGCACCGAATCATAGTCAAAATAAAGACTATACTTACAGGGAATAGTACTCCTCCAATTTATTCAAAACTGCCTTTGCTATCTTTTGGTATAAAAGAAAAAATAGATTACCTGCAAACAATTTGACAGTAGTATTTTGTATTTATTTATTATGTTTCAACTCAAATACGAGCTTATCAAATTATTATTTAAAAATTCTAAACAAGTATTATTTAAATATTATAATTATCAAAATTATTCTTGAACAATAAAATGAATTATTACTAAAATATCTCTTAAATTTGTTTACATTAAAAGAATATTTTAAAACTTGTACCATGAGACGTCTTTTTTTTAACGTAGTTATAAAAGTTTACTTAGTTAACCAAACATAGTAATTAAAATGTATATGTATCTTCTATTATACAAATATTTTGTAATCTAATAAATTCATTACACAATCAAAATTATTTCTTAAAGATTTTTAGATCCCAAAATATACCTTCAAATTTCATGCGAAGGCTACTAGAGGAGTTTTGCGTTGTAAATAGCGACGAACGTGTTACTCCGGTTGATATAAAGTATTAACTGAAAATATACAACCTAACTTTTTATCAAAATCATTGAACTTAAGTCATTGAAACGTCTCTAGTCTAAAAAATAGTAATTACAAATTTTGAATACACATAATCAAGGATAAATTGATTGCACAAAATTATAAATTATTATATTTATAGTACATTAACCATATAAATAAAGCTAACTCATAGTGTTCCGAAAATTACTTCACTGGCGGCTTGAGTAAAACTTATTTGATTAAAATTATTCTAAGAACTTAAGTATCACTTATCATTCCTAATTACTAATATCAGTATAAATATTATAATATATTGTATTACATTAATATTATATATAATTCTTTATAAATAATTAGTTATTAGTAGGTTTGTTACTGATGAAAATTTGTCTAACTTACTTATATTACAAAACTTTTTGAAAATTGCCACTTTTTAGTTCTCTTAGTGAACCGATTTTTTCAATGGTACTTCAAACTTTAGACACATATTAAATTAAATCTTATATTACATACTATAAGTTAAAAAAAATAATCTTCTAATGACGGCTTATCTACTATGTACTAATGGCTTTCGTAATTAAAAAAAATGTTACTTTTGTGTTGAAATTTTCGATTTTATATTTTCAAATTAAAAATGCTAGACCTATTTGAAAAATGTGAAGATTAATAAATTTTTTTTATAAGAATTTAACACAACTCTTTCATGAACATACTTTCTTAAATATGGGACCATTTCTCTTATACGGAGTGGTACAAAATTTGAATCATATGCATTGAGAGTAAAACTTTTTCATCTTTTTTTTGTGTCTGACGACACTTTTTCTTAGCTCTCATCGTATCGATTTCTTTCAAAGACACGTCAAAAGATCACAGGTTGTATCTAGTTAAAAACATTACCTACAAAAATTGAAAAATATTTACTCATTTCCCGTACGGGGGGGAAACAACAAAAAATTACGATTTTTAAATACGGTAAATTTTGATATTTTTTAAACTTTTATTTATTAAAATTGTTGTAACTATTTTAAAAATAAATTAAGATATCAAAATATTTTTTATTAATATAAATACATTTGGCATTTTCCTTTCAATTGGTATAAGCTATCCTTTTACACGACCGTAGGGAGGATTTCAAAGTAGCAACTTTTCACGAAAAGTTAACTTTTTCATTTTAACTTTGAAATATGTTCTAGAATACTGTGAGCTTTAAAAATATTTCAAATTAAACTTATGCTATTTAATAAAAGTTAAACAAAAATTGTTATATTATCTCTCATATATATATATCTATATAATCAACCTTTGAATTAAAGCAAAAAAAGTTCTTTTGTAAAAAAATTATGAGTTTTCGTATTGCTATAATTTTTTATTTCCTGTTATTTGATTATATTTTAGGTCAAAAGGTATAGTCTTATAGAAAGAGGGAAATAAGTATATGATTTAACACTCCTTTATTTAACATTATAAAAATGATTTAGTTAAAAATACAAAATTTTTTTGATGGAAAATGTTTGCAAATTTTAATGTCAATCCTTATGTATAAGAAGAGGGCTGATCTTTACAAAAAAAATATATATTCTAGCTACCAATGATTTTGAATAAATTAGATAGCAAATTCCCCTTAAGATTATATGAACTAGAATTTTTTTAGTATTAATTAATTTCATATATTTTTGATTATATATTATTAAGTATTTTTTTAATTCATCTCTTATATCTTATTAGGGTATCAAGTTTATTATTTTAACGACAATATACATATATAACTAGCTTATGAAATGAAAAAAATGATTTAATTAAGTAAGTAACTGGTTGATCCTACTTTTAAAATAGTATTTCAGAAGTTATAACTATTTTAAAATATAGAGTGATGAGGTGGTGTGGGTTATGTTTTTTGTATCATGGCGCATAACTTTGCGGTGTACTTCCTCCACTCTATATTTTTAATGTTAATATCTTCCGAAATACTATTGCAAAGCTGTTATCGACCAGTTATTTATTGAATTAGATCATTTTTCGATTCTAAGCTAGTTAAACATGTATTTTTTTATTTACTCTAATGTGTATTTAGTCATACATTATGCTTTATGTAAATCATAAAACTAGTTATTTATATAAAATTAAGGAAATAGGAGTTGAATTGTTTTTTAGAAAAATTCAACATTTCTTTCTAAAAATTAAATACTATCTATAAATGTTCCTCAAATCGATCTACATGATAGTGATTTTATCACTGTCAAATAGCATCTATACTTGTTCCTACTATGCCAAATTCCCACTATGGTTCAACACCGCTGTGCTAGGTTTTTATTAATTAATATTTCACAACTGAACAAATAAAGGTGGTGATTATTTACTAGCCAAATACTATTCATATATATTCTATTTTTTATTACTAGTAAAGGTACTAGTAAAGTACATTGTACTTAAAATTAAAATTTGATTGTATTGTTTTTAATTATTCTATATACCAGATGTCACGAATCCATTTAAATAAAAAATGAAGGCAAACATTATGAAATATTCATCTAATGAAAATGTTAAAAGATATAGTATTATTACATAAAAAATAAGATTTTGATAGTTTTCAATTGGTGTAAAATTATTAAGATTCTTTGTTGCTACTTTAAATTTAATTATAATAACTTTCAATTCAAATTTCGTAAAACATTTTTAGTACTCTAGAAATAATATATAGTTCATATACTAAGTTTAACAATAGAGTTACTATTTTATTAGCATAAAATTATCACATATGATTTTATTAAATCCTAGGGCGCATGATAAAGGAAAATATTTAATGTGGAAATCAGTTAATAATTTATAATTTATGATTACAGTTGGTAATGGTGTGAGAATGAGAAGGTCTTAATACAAATTGTTACATTTTTCAAGAGAGTTAGAAGTGTTTTTTTGTAACCTATTATTGGAACTATTTATTATAGTACCATATCTATGATTTCCAATGATTATTATCTGTACATGAGTACAATCAGTTGGTTGTTTAGCAGGTTTTTTGTGTGATCGTATTTTAAATATACTTGGAAACGTTTGTTGATATTACTGTAAGACTTTTTATTAAATTGTTACATCCATTTTTCTCCTTTGGTGAGATTGGACTTTTTTAGAATATATTATCAATCTGTTATAATAATAACATTGAAACTTTGGAAGAGAATCGAGGATCCGACGGTGAAATTCAAAAGGGAAAAATAAAAAGAGTTTTAAAGACGTTACAACGAGAGGGGACAGTGTAGAATATCTAGAAAGACATATATGATGTATGAAATAGCTTTGTTAGTTATGCAAAGAATACTGCAAGGAAAATTGTTGGTGAGAGTAGAAGTAGAATGCCAAGAAATAAGAAAACCTAGTGATGAGATGAGGACGTTCAGAAAATCATTAAGAGGAGAAATGTAAATTCAAAGTATGGCAAAAGAACAAAATGAGAAAAGATTGGATAGATTATAATCGCTTGTATAAATAAGCTAAGTATGTGGCGAAGTTTAAGAAGTGTGGTGAGTTGTAAGATAGTCTAGAAACAAAGAAAAGTAAAGAAGAAATCCAATAGACTTGCAAAAGTAAGGAAAAAATTTTAAGATTATCATTATACGAGGTGTATAAAATGTGATAATGAGAGGAAGTGCTAATAAGCGATGATGATGTGAAAAAAAAAGGTGAAAAGGTATCTTAAAAAATTACTAAATGAGGAGTATATAAGAGAGACATTAGAGCAAGGGTGGACCTAGGGGGTTGGGTAGTGAGCTGATTCACAGTTTTTTTTCTGTTAAATGTGGCCCCTTAAAATCACAAGCTATATACTTTTTTAATTTGTAATATTGTGTATAATACCACAATAATAAAAAAATAACAATAATATATAAACTATTCTCAGGCTTAAAAATATTTCTATAAAAATATAATTTTAAATTTCTAATTAAATTATGATTTACCTATAAAATATACGTTCAGGCAGAGTATTGAAGTATAAATAAAGTGTAGAAAATCGTAAAGCCGGTGCAAATTCATTGAAAAAATGTATTTATAGAATTTCTTATCGCATTTTTACTGCAATACTAAACTAATTTTTCAATTTATGTAATAAATGTCATGGGGCATGGTCGATATAGATGATAATATAAACTATTGTTTCGTATTTTTTATTTTATTATAATAGTAAAATACGAAATACAAAACAATAATTGTGTTAACGAGTTCTGTATTGTGCTGTGTTTGTATAAAATATTGATGATGGAAGCTCCTAGAAAAAAAATTAGACTATCCGGTGGAGCTAGAAGTTTAATTAAAGTAAAAGAAAAGACAAACAAAGTATATTGTCTTTTATAAAATCAAATACCAGTCAAGGACCACCTTTAGAGTATAATTGTAGTGAAGATAATCAACCCACTTTATATTCTCTTGGTAAGTATTTTAACTTCATAAAAAAATTATTTATCGTTAAAAATGTATAGTATTTAAAATATAAGTACATTAGGCACCTACTAAAAAAATTTAAACACACATTGACCATAGATGTGTTCAAACCTTCATGACTGGGTAGGCCAGTTATACAATTTAAATTTTTTACTTACTAGAGCGATCTATATTGTAATAAACAAAAAAAAAATAACAGTTAAGGGATAAAGATGGTATTAATGAAGTCGTATCTCGGGGTCGAACTTTATTTATTTATTAAATAATAAAATATCCCTACCTCATTTATTCCTATTTTTTTGTTTATTACGTGATTTTTTTAGAAGTAAGACATGCAAATAAATATTCGCACTTACCTTTATTTCCTTTAGTAATTGATTGAGTTGGTTTTATGGTGATTTCTTCTTTCAGTGTTAACTGTCGTTTATACTGTCTTGCGTTTATTTCGATAAATTAGTATCTCTTTGTATATAAGACTTAGAAAAAGGATTCTCTATAATGGGACCTGCGTCTATTATAATTTGTTGCCCCTTTTTTTTATTTTCTTTAAATTCCTATTATATTATACTGTGTTTTTATGAATAATATTTGCGATGAATTCCCTACAGTCGATATCGATATTCTTCAAATTTACTCTGAACTAGTCAAAATATAATTATAAGAATATGTCTATCTATATTCAAAATATAATTAACAAGACTGTGGTGGCCCAGCATTTCTCAGCGTAAAGCCTTGGTTGGCGCGGATACAGTTACCTCGTTAATATATTTAAAATATTATTTCAATACACCTTTTATTATCCTTTACGCCAACTGCCTACACGTTACCGAAAGGTAATTGGCATAATCCTTTATGGCTGGCGGGTACACACGCAGAGAATATTTCCAAGATGTAGTTTCCTATCTTACGGACTATATATTTTATGATGAACTCTACCCGGACTACTAGCTCTAGAACTGGCTTGTCGACGGATACAGCGCACTTCAAAAATACTCTTTTTATAAGTTTAGTACTACTCTGTACCTCAACTGCCTACACGTTACAGAAAGGTAATTGGCATAGTCCCTTAAGGCTGGCGGGTTACACAGGCATAAAGTACTACTACTAAAACTAGTTAATTCTAATCACAAATTATGATTCTTCATTTAGTTCGGCACATTTAAGGCTGCTCATGAATGTAGGGCACAATAAGCTTTATTATGAATATACGATAATGTATAAGGCTATTATGCCTGTATAAATAAAATTACGCTTCTTCACTCTTTTCGGCACATTTGAGGCTGTCCAGAAATGAAGGGCATAATAACATTTAAAACCTTTATATATAAATAGATATAATGTCTATTTGTCGTAAGAACATTGGGTGATAATAAAATAAATAAAAACTTGTTCCTGTGTAAAATATTAATAAATCATCTAAGACAATGTTCACCACTTAGGATGATACATAAAAAAAAAAAAAAAGTCACAGGAATAAAATATTTACTTATACTGACGCAGATTCCGTGTAAGAGAATATTTAGAAGAGAGGTCGTCCGAAGTCGTCAGAGGTCCCAGAAGCAGAGAGGTCGTCAGAGGTCCCAGAAACCCTTTTTTTACGAGAAAAATTGCTTTTTATACGCCGGATGAAGTAAGCCAGCGATCTCTATTGAAATTCCTAAGATGTTGGATAATTATTTGTGATTGGTTAATTGTGATAGAAACCCTGCCGTGGGCGTAGTTAATGAATTGTAGGGGACTGGTTTGAAACATGTGTTGATAAATAGTTATTTTTATTACCCTAAAAGGGAAACATTCCTTAGATGATTTTTGGCTTTATTCATATATATGTGATATTTAGTACATGTGTTAATAATTATACTACAATATTCTATAAAATAAAAAAATTATTTAAATTTCACACAAAATTAAAATAACACTAGTTGACAAAATTGAACATTTTTCTTAGTTTCTAATTACACATCAAAAAACCCAGCACAGGGGGGTCGCGTCACAGTGGTAACGTAGCATAGTTAGATGAAGTATAATGATATCTGATAGTGATTAAAATCACTATAAAAAAAAAAACCCAGCACAGGGGGGTCGCGGCACAGTGGTGACGTAGCATAGATGAATCAAGTATAATGATATCTGACAGTGATTAAAATCACTAAAAAAAAAAAAACGATTCGATGCAAATCTTTAGATAGTGTTTAATTTAAAAAAATTGGTCAATTATTCCAAAAGCTTCATAAACTGCTAGTTCCTTATTAATATCCTGATTAAGATAAAGTATGTCGAATGAAAAAGGGATTATTAAAAAATAGAATTTCCCATAAAAAAATTATATTGATCAATACACTTTTTAATAAGTTATAGCATTATAAAGTTAAAAATGTAAAAAATAAAATTGAGAATTTTCACACAATATTAGCATTTTAAGAAAAGTGTCAGACCTTCCAGAACATTTTCAAAATTTAAGTTAAAAAAATTAATTTTTTGTGAAAAAGTTGTCATTTTAAATCCCCCCTTGTGGGCAGGTTAAGGGTTAAATTTATGAAAAAAATATACCAAATGAAAGGTAATAATATTATGCATCTATATAAAAAAGAGTTATATTGATATGTTCATTTTTAAAAAAGTTATAGCACTTTTAAGTAAAAAAAATTGAAAAATTTTCGAAAATTAGCCATTTTTAAATTTGTAATTTTTTCGGAGGTTTCGTCCATTTACGGGGAACGAGGGAATTTTTTTTAATTTTTGAGGGTAATGTCTTCGACTAGATACGAATTGTGATCTTTTGACGTATCATTGAAAGAAATCGGTTCGGTGAGAGCTGAGAAAAAGTGGTAACAGACACAAAAAAAAAAAAAAAAAACAAATTTTGAAACATTAACTGGTAGAAGTAAAGCACTAGTAGAAATATTGTAGAGGAAATACCAGGTGTATGCATAAGTCTTTTCCGGTTTTACTGAGATATAGCGCCAACGAATAATACACTGCGCATCGATTTGACACTACGTCAGTTTGTTTACCTGACATTAACCTACAAACACGCAAAAGTTGAGTCCACCAAACAATAGCGTCTATGTTTTATCATTCAGTGATCATGTCTACGTTTGTGCCTGAAAAAGAACATTTGCGGCACGCATTGCTTTTCCTATTTAATCGAAAGAAAAAGGCTGTGGAAAGTCATCGTTTGCTGGTAGAAACATATGGTGAACATGCTCCATCGATTAGAACATGTGAGACATGGTTTCGCCAATTTAAAAGTGGTGATTTTAATATAAAAGACAGTACGCGCTCCGGTAGACCACAAAAGTGCTGTTTTGGAATAATAAGAATCTTAAAATTATTGATACTTCATACATTAACTAACAATATTTTATTTTTATATAAAATTTCATTATGATCAATTAATAAGTGTTTAGATAGTGGGTTATGACAAATATACAAAAACTTCAAAAGTCTCATAGTTAAACTGAACATTCAGACAAATTAATTAAAGTACTATTTAACTCAATTGGAATATGTCATTTTACACCCAATAAATAAATAAATAATTTATATTGAATATTTAATTCTAAGCCAAAATTTTTTACTTTTTACTGATTCATATAGTTAAATAAAAAACCCAGCACAGGGGGGTCGCGGCACAGTGGTGACGTGGCATAGTTGGATCAAGTATAATGATATCTGACAGTGATTAAAATCACTATCAAAAAAAAACGCTTCGATGCAAATCTTTAGATAGTGTTTAAATTTAAAAAATTGATGGGTTATTCCAAAAGCTACATGTTCTGCTAGTTCCTTATTAATATCTTGATTAAGATAAAGTATGTCGAATGTAAGAAGGATTACTAAAAAATATTATTTCTCATAATAAAATTGCGTTGATTCATACACTTGTCAATAAGTTATAGCATTATAAAGTTAAACATGTAAAAAATAAAATCGAGAATTTTCACACAAAAATAGCATTCGGTAGCCATTTTCACTGTGAAGACAAAATAAAGTCCGAAATTTTTTATAGAGGATATGTATGATTGCATTTATTCCAAGGTAAATATTGTGCACAGAGTAACAGAATTATTTGTAATAAAAGTATGAGTGTACCAAGAATATGACGCGACCGGGGTATTACCATCGGACTGATTTGGATATCAATATGGATCAATATGGTAATACACCAGCCGTGCTGTGCTTCTCTACATTGCACATTAAAAAAACCCGAGATGCCTTATCACTTATCGGCGATCGTCAGCGTTTGACATAAATATGAGTCCGGCAGGTGCCAATCAGACTGTGATTAACACTTCCGCGATAATAATAACACACGTTTATTATCATAGTTTGTCAAAATGTATATTTTTTCTGTGTATAAAGAAATTGTTGTGCTTATTTTGAATACCATTCTAATTTAAATTTAAGTTTGACTTTAATTTAATTAAATCTCGTTGTGGTTGCCTTACTGCTAACACTAAATTATTTACTGCTAACGCTAAATTACTAGAAAAATACAAGAAGTAGTACGGTGGTGCATGCTGTTTGCTGATGAATAGTGTTAGTAGGAGGAAATAGGGAAAAAATTAATCGAAAGCTAGAGGTGTGGAACAACTCTTATTGGAATGGGATTCAGAATAAGTAGGATAAGACAGAGTACGAGTTAAATATAAGTTTAATATGACAAAGGTGAACGTGAGATAGGTTAAATGAAAAGACCAATGAAAATAAGCGAAGACGTGATAGGAGAGGTGGAAAGATTTAAATATTTAGGATCAGTTTTGCAAAAGAACGGTGTGACACGGGCACTGCGTTGTCACTCGTTTGATATCCCGCGGTTGTGTCAGCTTCTTAACAACTATCGCTCCAATGTAAGCCGGACCGTTCACACACGCGTTATGGTCATGGTGTAAAGTCCAATAAATGCCTAGCGTCGAATACCCGCCGCAATAATGGTTTATCAGTCATCAACATCGTCCCAGGACATAGCCTCTCTGTTCACCACCGTTAGGAGACCGTCAGGAGTTTACGTGGCGGAGTCTTGTCAGTTCCTTCTCAGCATCGTTCCAATTTAAATCGGACCGTTACACACACATTATATACAGTTATAATGTATAGTGTGAGCGGTTGACAAGAGAATATAGCAGACAATGAGAGTAGCTGAAATGAGATTGCTATAAGAGATGGATAAGTGGAGTGACTAGAGTAGATTGGATAAGGAACAAACATATAAGAAACAGGAGTAGCATCAATCGTGGATAAGACGAGAGAAAATAGATGTAGGTGGTAATGTTATGAAGAGAGAGGAATCGAAAGCTGTGAAAACATTTATGGAAATGAATATTGAAAGAAAAAGAAGTATTGCTAAGATAAAGTCAATCGCGAATTTTAACTCTATGGTGAGAAGCGTAATTTTACGAAGGCATGTTCGTTATAGTGGGATGTTTTACAATTTGCCATTGATAATATCAAGCCTCGTAATCAAGTACGCTGCCTCTGCTGTAATATCCTTATCCACTGTGTCCAAAGTTTCTACTATAAGTTTTTCAGACATCAAGGACCGCATTGTGCCTTTCATTGTGGGTAGAGGACCAAAAAAAGAGATGGAAAGATGTTATTGAACGTGAGGTCGGCTATTGTATGCGTAGATGATGTAGGAGATGGTATTATATTGAAATTTAGGATGAAAATGGACGAATCCAAGTAGTTGGGATAAAGGCGAATCACTTTATATTGGATACAGTGTGATCCGCTAACTATGTTTTACACGATACTTTTAAAAATATAAAATAAAACAATATTTTTTATTTTTAGAAGTTATTTGTATCCTATTCACTTAAACTAACACAAATAAATATAGGACTGACACCTTCATTCCCCTTAAAATTTAATTATCTTAATTTTTTTTTTTAATGGAAACATATATGAAGTTATATTACATAGTTAGTTATATTAAATATAACTATTTTACAAATACCAACTTTCTTAACAAGAAACTGTTCTAACTAAAAAATTAATGATTGATAACAATTTTCGAATAAATATTGCGGAAGTTGATAGAACTTTTATAATTTATACTTTTGTCCTTTATTTTGTTAGCTTAAGGGCATAGATACAAATAACATCTGAAAAGAAAAAATATATGTTTTATCTTATACTTTTGAAGATATTATGTGAGATATAGTTAGCAAATCACTGTATATTGTAAAAACTTTGTTATGTTTCAGTTTTTCTAAAAAATAATTATGATTGTTAAAAAAATTAACCCATCTAATCAACGATACTAATATTTTGAAATATTTTCTTAAATAAAAATATTTTGGATAATTTTTTAATATTTTAAAGACAATGCCATTAACTTAATGTCAATTACAATAAACTCAATAATAGACTTAAAATAAAAGTTATTTTAAATATTTAAATAGTAAACAATTTAAAAAAATGATAGACATTTTGTACATATGCACCAACGTATAACCAATTGAATAAACATATCAACGTACGTCATAAGATTTTTGTTATTTAAAATAACGATTTTACAATTTCAATTACGTTTTAAACTTTAAAATGCAATTGTTTATAATGCTTTACTCTACATATTACAATAAAAAATAAATAAATAAACATACTATAATACGTTTAAGTTTCTTTTAAATAAATACAAATTAAAAATAATAGATCGAAATTATATTTGTTAGTTCCATTTTAAAATGTTTAATCTATTTGTTACTAAAAATTGTTTAACATGAATTAATTTATCAAAAACATCATAATTATATATATTTTTTTATATATATAAGCCAACTACAAAGTGCCTAGTTGGTAAAATTTGATTTGTAATTTGAAATAATGAACACCATTTGTATAGAACTTATTGATATAAAATAATTGATAGTAATGAGTATAGAATATTTGTCTAAATCTCACATAAAATATAACCCAACCTATATTTATAATTTTTCAGATATTATTTATATATTTTAATTACAAAAATTAAAACATTAAAGTATTATACAGGGTGTTCAGTAAGTCAGGAAACGGGTTTCCTGACTTACTGAACACTCTGTATAATAAAAATTGATCACTTGTGGCTAATTAATTAAGTAAAATTAAAACTATATTAATAATATTTTTAATATAGTTTTAATTTTACTTAAGTATTATAGTTGATAAACAAAATTAATGAAATAAACAAATGTAACACTATAAATTAAAAATAATAAATTTTTATTAAATAAAAATAAAATAAAATTTTATGTTTCAATTTGAAAAAATAAAGTTGACACCCTTACAAGGTATAAGGGATGAACATAATAAGTATTACATAGCTAATACGTATTCAAGAACAATGTGCAAGTAATAGTAAATTTAAAAAAATTATTTTAAAATTATTTATATTTTGTGAGTTTATAATAAACGGTTTATGATAAACGATTTACATGATGGTCCCGCATATAAATTTAGATATACACTATTTTGCAGTACTTTTTTTTAAATAATGTTTACGCTTTAGGATATAATAATTATATTATTATACAATTATTTATAATTCATTTATTACTTGTTTAATAAAAAAAAATGTCAACATGAGTTTTTTAACACACCGTTGTGTTTATTATTTAACACTTTTATTACAAATATTTATCATTTATATATAATATTAACGTGCATTTATTGCTTAATGGATATTTTTGAATCTTTTCTTTCAGTGAACATAGTATTATTTTATTTGTTATTATTATTATTATTATTATTACAAATACAATCACTAAAGTGATGAGTACTTTTCACATTTCAAAAGTAATAATCAACAGTAGTAATTACAGTAACTAACTAATTAGAGAATTATTATTTAGTATACATTTAACCTGTTGATAACAACTTTAAAATCATTAAGTATCATTATTACAAATCAATCCAATTTTTTAATTAATTTTTTTTTATTAAGCAAATTAAAACTTATATGTATGCACAAATATCATTAAAACATTTTTTTAGATGTTTATTACATTTCGTTTATACAATAATAAGTTTTAAAAGGAATTCATACTTTTACAATAAAATTAATTAGTTTTAGTTGCTAATTTCTTCAGTTATTTTATTGTGCTCTACTTTTTTCTTGTTTTTGTCTAGCTTCTGGTGTTATTATATAACCCATATCATTATTTTTTCGTTGAATACTTTCTTCTCTAAGTATATAGTAAAATAAATTAGCATATGGTACAATTATTTAAAAAATAAAACTGCATGAATCTGTTTATTATTTTTGACAAAACTTCATAATAAGTAGAAAAAATTAAAATCATTGCTCAACAAACGAGATCTTTTTTATGTAAAATTAAATTGAATATTTTATAAATTATACGATATGAATTAAAGATTTTGAAATGAAATTAAAAACAAAAAGAATTGGTTTATTGGACCAATTCTACAATTTACTTTAATTAATTTGATTTCCAAAGATTATTTTAAGGTATAATAAATACCTTAATATTATTAATATTTTTATCATTTTTAATTTATTTATTTTGTTAATAGTTAACATTAAGACTATAAATTTATTCTTATAACATTGCAAAGATATAGAAGCTTATTAACCATTGTTTTAAGGCCCACCACTAGCCGTCCTGCGAAGCCAGAATAGTGGCAGAATCGCCGCATGCGGCACTTCGGGTTGACCCACCGATGTCAACTAAAAACTTAGTCGGTACCACGGGAGTAGAAAGCCCTACCGGTGACTGGCGTAACTCACGTTATGCCGGACACAGGTGCCCTCCAAGGTTGAGGAGCATATCTCAGCTGAAACGTGGTGGCTGTGTGACAGCGCTAGACAGTTACCCCAAAAACCACAATACCTAGTGGGAGACCGGACCCAACGAGGCACTTAACCGTGTAGCGGCCGGCTCAAGAAAGTTACGGAACTCTCACGGGAATCGGTGCTGGTGTCCCATAGAAGACATTCTGCGCTAGCTGTCTATACGGCTACCCACCACAATAACTCCTATACCGCCCGTTAATAGGGCACAGCGCTAAGGCACGGACGGTATGTGTAGGCGCAAGCCGACTAAACCCCAGGGGAACTAGTGACCCATTTTTTAATAAATGAAAGTTTTACGCCTTTAGTAATTAAAAATTGATTAAATTAAATAATACTGTACTCTGTCAAAGTTCGTATATCTGTAAATGGTGCTGAACACATAAAACACTTTTTATCTTTATAGAGAAATTTACTACAGTGTATACAATATAAATGTCCACAAGGAACTAGGTACATATTTCGACGCATAGTTTCATCCATACAAACGGCACATTCATCATCTGATAAAGCTGTTAAAATAAACTATTAAATTAAATTGGTTAACTGTTTATCTATGTTGTTAAGCATACATTTATTAGAACATAAATGACGCAGAGTTGAAATAAGGCGGATGTCTAAAAGATATTTTTTTCTTAATTTTACTTTTTCTTGGCTGATAAGCTTTTAACTAGTTATAAAAAAAAAAATTAAGAAACAAATTCTTTTAGTCATATATTGAACAAATGTTTTTATATTATCATAATCATATATATTTGAAATATACATATTATAAACAGAGTGTAAAGTATTTGAATAAATATATTTAAATGATTTAACAAATGTTTAATATCTTTTTTAAAATTATTTCAAAAATATTCAAATTCTTTTAATTGATATTTAATAATATTTTTAATAAAATCATTTGAAATTACTCAATTTTATAAAAAAAATAATTAAATTTCAAGGAAAAATTGTTTATTAAAATAATCTTTGACATTTAAATTGACTTTTATGGAATAATAGTTTTAACTTCATTTGTAGGAAGAAAAAGATCTTTAATCTATCTACTCATATTACTAGGTTTTATTACCATAATGTTTTTACTACTTTAATATCTATAAAAAACAACTGTTTAATAGAATAAACATTCAACAATTAATGTAGCAACAAAAGAACTCCTATGACTATCAATAATTTTGAGTATATAAATTAAAATGAAAAACAATTTAACATAGCAATAAATACTTATTTTTCATGAAATAATTTGTAAAAATAAACGCGATTTGAACGAAATCAAAATCATGAATAATGAATCTCAAACATGAATAATTAGAACTAAAATTACCTAAACAAAGCGTAAGTTTAATAACTCTAACTATTCTGGGAAAAAAAATCCTTGGAACGACGTGTTAAAATCGCTTTTCAAGATATATCATTTTACAATACATGAGATTTTTCATTTTGAGTTACCATAAATATCACTACTTATTAATTTTACTTAATTTTTATTCATTTTAATATTTTTCTTTTTCTTTTCGAGTTACAACAAATTTTAATTCTCATGGTGTTCCGAGATATATAATTTTAATATGTTATTTGAAATTAATTATGGATAGTAATTTTTAGCTGAATTCAAAATATTTTAAAGTATTGTTGAAAAAAGGTCAGTATATCTTATTACTTTTTTTTGTCATCATTTTACATACACAAGAAAATTAAAATTTGTATTATATCTATCTCAACTAAAATGCAATAGAGTACTTTCAATCCTAATTCATCCTATTTATTTATTTTTGAAATAAAATTTTGAACTAATTAGCTCGTAGTTATATAAGTGTTGTTAGTAAACTTGTTAGTATATTTCGGTTAAAATTTGGTTGTTTTTACTCCATTTTTCTTTTTACCTGATTCATTGTCATCATCGCAGTGTAATTTTTCACAATTTAATTTGTATTTTAATGTTGAAATAATTGGATTGTCTAGACAATTGTGCACAATTTTGACAATTATTTCTGAACATGTTAAAATACTAGTCAATATTTAAACTAAAAATAATAATACCAATTGTAGTTGAACGTCTTCCTAAGCAACATGATTCTAACATCGCCATTAAAAATCCTTAAAATACCATGATAAAATACAAAAATTAATTATTATCCTAAATTGATAAAAACTTTGATAAAATTTCCCAAGGCAGTAAAATAAATAAAAATTGTGAAGTATGATGTATAAATTAATTCAGCATATAAAAATATCCATTTAAAATTCCAAAAAAATGTTTTGTTTACTATGAAGTCGGGCAGATATTTATTCTAAAATAAATATAAAATGTTAATAATACTTAACTAGTATTAAGAATTAGGAAAATAATAAAAAAAATTTTTGGCAGTTTTGAATAACGCATCGTTTTTAAATACCAATTACTTAATTAAATTTATAAACAATGTGTTCATGTCAAAATTTTTTTTTTTTTTTTGAAAAAACGGATTTATCTTGTTTTTATAAGAATTTCTTTAACAAAATAGTTATTTAATAATAAAAAAATTGTTAAATCATTTAACAAATAATTATACTTACTTGAACTATTGGAAAGAGTTACTAAGTGAAAATATAAAAAAATAAATGTAATTTAAAATATAATGTCAATACAATTATATAGTGTATTAAAAATGGACCTTGTGTAGATTTTACTTAAAATAGTTGATAAATAATTAAACTTTATAAAAGTATGAGAGATTTAAAGGAAAATTAAAATAAGATATATTGACATGAAAATTAAAAATTTATCTAGATAAATTATTATTTATTCAAAGATAAAAAAAAAAAAAAAAAAAAAAAAAAGGGGGGGGCTTACCACCCCATTTGAAATATTAGTTCCTATTTATAGATATAAAATATATATTTGGAAGAAAAAACATAAATACATTCCCCTCCCTTTTCCCTTTAAAAAATGATTTCATTGATCCCATCTAAATCTAGCTCAAAATACAAAAAATTTAAGTTATATTTTCAAACAGTTTTGAACATTAATTGCGCGCATCAGCAAATTCTTTTGTAAAAAACATCTGAATTTTCACGAAAATCTATTTTAAATTATTATACAGCTACAGTCTAATAAAACGCAAATATTAACTTTTCAGTTAAACTATAGTATTTAAAGTTAAGTTAAAATAATAGATTATAATTAATACAAAAATGTACTCAATTATTTATTATTATTGATATTAAAATAATAAGAGGTTACTTCAAATAATATATGTATAAATTATAGCTTACATCTTGGACTATTCTGATTTGAATTTCGATTTGTAGGTACACTAAAAGCTTGTAATAATAATAAATAAATAAATTATCAATAGTTACTAAGCATTAAATCATAATAGATATTAAATTGAGAATTAAATTAAATTGTTAAAGCTTCTTTTTAAGTACAATTTTACTTAGGAAAACAACTTTTTATTTTATACTCAAATTAATAAAAATTTGTTAAAAAGAACCTTAGAATTTTAGTTGAATTGTGCTTAGAAGTAATGAACCCAGAGTTTAAATATTAATTAAATGTTTTAATGTATTGTTATCCTTTTTTCGCATTTATATACCAAAGATTAAACATAATTCTTTTTATTGACCATAACTCCATTGAATCTCTTGATTTCACCACATCAAACACTAATATTTTAGAACAATTATTATTTTTTCTTCGAATTTTTTTTTAAGATTTCAATACATTGTATTATTACAGCTTAATTACAATAGATTCGTTATTTTTAAAAGCAAGTGATCCAAAGCTGAATGATTAAGAAATTATGATAAGACAAACTTAAACTAAACTTTCATTTAGCTCTATTGTAAAGATATTTTAATAAAAAAAAAAAAAAAATGTAAAACATGTTTTATTTTATTACAATTGTATTCAATGGGCATTTTAATTTTATTTTATTATGACAATTATCTTACCTATAGTTATAATTTCAAACGAAATAATTATAACGATTAATAATATTTTTGATTTCTAAAATATATAAAAAAAACACATTTAAATTTAAACTTAGAATTTTTTTCCAAATTTTAGTTTTTTTAAATAATTATGTACTATAGCACATAATTATTAATTATAAACCATTGTATGCTCTGCGGGGCAATATGACGAATTTAACTTTTATTTATAATTACTGTCATATAGGTCAACTTGGAGTGGTGAATAAACATATTACAAATTTCATCACTGAGTTTTCTTAACAGATAATTTGTATTTTTTAAAAATACTAGTTAACATTTTACTAATACTGAAGATTTATAAATATCACTAATTAACTATATTAACTTATAATAGATATTTAACTGACCAAAGTTGGACGAATAGACGGTAATTAATAATTCATAAAATAAAAATTATTGATTAATCAGAGTTTTACTAATTGTTCTAAATATATAGAGTAGCATTTCTACCAAAATTCGATTTTTTATAGTGAATAAGTTTTTAAGAGATTTTATTAAAGTTTAAGGGTATCAACTTGATCCTCCCTCCTATATATCATTTAAATATATATTCATATCATACACTTAGAAATTGTCTTTTGTTACTTTGTCTACCTTAAATAACAAATTTTAAATAAATAATACTATTTCATTTTCAAGGGTGATATATAAATATATAGACGAAATCGTAGAAGAAAAAAATTTAAATGCATACTTTATTTCAGATGTGTTTTTGTAAAAATATCGCAGAGCTCTATTAAAAAATTGTGAATCCCAAATCAAGAATAACTAGACTGAAAAAACTTCTTGGTAAAATCAACAAATTTTTCATTTATATACGTTTAATAATATCGTTGTTAAATAAATTATATCCTATTTTCATTAGTTGAACCATATTTGTTTTGTTCAAAAAAATATTTGTTAATTTGATAATTTTTTTATTCTTCTAATAAAAGTAATGATTATATTAACAAAAAAAGGGTTTTAGATGTATTTTCGTAATAGTTTTATTAGATTTTTTTAACGAGAAGGTTATATTATGTACAACAATTTTGATTTCTTTACTGTAATGATAACAGGGGTGTATGGAACAGAGTTTTTTACGACGCTAATTTTTTTTTTTAATTGTGACCATATTATAGAAGGCCATTGGTTTATCATGGACCACTAGATAACTTCCAAAATAAATAGAATATTAAAAGAATTTATGTTTTTTTTATTACATAATTTCTTCATTTATTACATTTTTTTTATTAATTACATTTTACAATTATTCCTTAAAACGTATAGGGGTGTCATATTAATATTTATAAATGATTGTCATTTAAAAAAAAATAAATTTGACACTTGTTTAAGTTATAAGGGATGAAGATTGATGTCTTAATTTACATGAATTATATTTAATACATACCATTTTTTATTGAAAAACTTAATCTTCAACTAAAAATTCACTGTATTAATAAACAAATTTTACAAATTTAATAAAAAAAATTTAGTTTTTATAGTTTTATGTCAAATACTGTCTTTTAATTCCTTTCTTTTTTTTTTATAATAAATTTACTAATTCAGTAATATCATTATTTGATCAAGAATACAAAAATAACTTGCGTTTATTTTCAACGTCATTTCTGACATTATAAGTAAATTTATGATTGTATGACATATTTTATATAAATAAATTTATGAATTGTTCTAGAATATTTTAATTCATTGTATATTACAAAAGTAATGATTAAAATTTGTGAAATGTATAGGTAAAAAAGATTTATTGTAAATTTTATATGTATTTACATTATTATTTTAAAAGAGCAGTATACTTATTGGTTTTAATAGCATTGTTAGGACTATTTTTCTCGAGAATATTTTTTGGACTTTTGGTAATACTTGAAAGCTTTTAATGACATATTTTATATTTATGAGGGAAATTTTTTGTACACTTTGCAGCACAGTCTTTAACTATATGGATTCAGAGTTGTATATTTGTGTTCTTATTGCACTCAGTCCAAATACTAATATTTTATGTTATTTAAAACAATCGATATATTTGTACACTTGATTGATAATACTGACTAATGTCTTAGTATGCCCAATGATTCCATTACGCATCTTATATTTATCAATGAAAAATGTATAATCTGTATTTTACATTATTTGTAAACAAACAAAAAATTCATTTATCTGCTATATCACATACACTTATGTACACTATTTATTTTATATGTATAACATGTTAAATTGATGATTGTATATTATGTATCTTATCTTAAAATAGTAATCATATTATTTTAACTTTAATACAATAAACTGAAAATCACTAAAATCATTGACAACATCATCCCATTATAATTAAATATAATATAAAAAGGCTTAGTTCTGTTGCACATCCATGAGTGAGCATGCCATCGAGTGACTCTTCTCCACTTTTGAAGCTCTGAATTCAATATAGAATTCAGAATTTTTTTGTCCAGTTTATCTTTTTAAACTAGCCGCGACCTCGTGTTGTCGTCGGTAATTATTAGTGCAACGCTTAATTACATTTCTGCGTATAAAATTTATTTATTTATCTTTTTGAATATTCGGAAGTCTATAAAGTAATCATTGAAAAGAATGTTGGTTACTTTTTGAACATCATTAAACATTTTAAAATTAAAACACAAAGTAAGTAAATTGATATTAACCTAATGATTTAGAATTAATAATCTGAGTAAAGAACGATAAAGCATTAAATCAATACTCTCTTTAGTAATTTTACTAATTTGTTCGCACTTAATACATATACACATACAGACTCTCTCAACGAACTTTTGAATAACAGAAATAGAAGCTTTGATAGAAGCCCTTCTACGAATGAGTCGCCGAAGTGCAGATGATGGAGGTGCAGGTGGTAACAGAAGGATAGGTGTAGATGGATCTTGCATAATGAAATAAATATATACTAAGTGTGGGCGGTTGGCTATCTATGATTAAACTTATAACTAACTTACCGCTATACCACCAAAAAAAAATTTCTTTTTTTTACCATACACTTTACAATAAAAGAATGTACAAAGTACTTATTTCAAAAGTAAAAAATACAAATTTAGTGACTAATACAGGTAATAATCAACTAAGTAATTTGAAAGAAAATAAATAGATATTCTTAAATAAAAATTATAGTTTAATTACTTTATTATTGTTCCTTTTTTTAATATAATGATCTAATTAATTAAATTAAATGAATTAATGAAATATTGTGTTTGAACAAGATTAGTTAAAATGTGCCCCTTATCTGTGCGTGACACAACTTAAAATGCACCACGATCACGTCGAGGGCACCAAATGTTGCCGCCTGGGATGTTCTAAAAAAATCCAAAATATAAATGGGGAATAGAAATCCGCCGTACGGCTTAAAATAGGGGCAACTAATAATCAATAAAAAAAAGTTTCTAATCAATTTAAAATTGCCAAAAGAGAAATATTTTTTGTTAACACAAAATAAGCTTACCTAGCCCAATGAATACAACTAAATAATTAAATACAAACAACTGAACCTACCATTATCGAACCTAATAATCCATAAATATAATACTCTATACTACTTACATGCAGCTATGCTCTATATGAATAAAATGAATTACAATGTACAATATCTGTAGTTTCACTGCAACAATGCACCAGCCAATATATAAAAAAAAAAAAAGGAAGAATGAAAACAACTATATGCCTTCAAAATAATAATATAAATAATGTATTTTAAAAACAAAACTTGAACAATGTTTTACTATTTCATACGAAAACAACACTTAATTAAAATTAAAACCAATGTAACTTAACCTAAACTGTATAATACTACATCAGGTACATATATATTTTTTTGAATAAAACGACCAAACAATACAGGCCTCTGATAAGGCGTACTAACAGCTAATGGCGCACAAGCACTACCAGCTGACCATACCCTACCAGTTCAGCTCTCACGCTTGGCGCGTACAAATATATACGCACACTTATAATGCAAATAAAAATTAATAGAATTTTTATTCAAAAACTCAAATTTTTCCGAAAACACATTTTCTCTCCGCTGTTTGATTTAAATAATTCTTTTAAAATGTCATCCAAAAGGATTATGTTGAGTATATTTTGATTCAGATGTATTAGCAGCAAATGAGTTAAACGCTTTTGGCTCACAATGGAACGCAAATAGGTTTTTAAACGCCTCAACCCACTGAATGTTCTTTCTGGTGTTGCTGAGATGGCAGGTACTGTAAATAATAATGAAAGTAGTCGTTCTACTTGATTCATCAAACAATGTGTAGTTTCAGGTAATATGCTCAACACACCGACTATGTGCATTAAATTTTCAGTGTATTCACCAAAATTTAATATAGTGGACAACATTATTATTTAAGCTCCTAGTTGATCAATATCAAAATACGTCATATGAGTAGAGAGTAATTCTATAAGCTCCTTTTTTTCAAGTTTTTGACCATTTATTTTTCTTATCAGAATAGATTCAATTAATACTAGTTTCTCAAGACCAGACTGTAGTAAACCTTCTGTGTAATTCATGAAGTAGACAATCAAATAAAGCAAAAAATTCTTTTCTTAGAGTTGTTTTTTCGTCGATGTTAGCTGTAGGTATTACTGAATACTCAAATCTAACAGGAATCTTTCGAGTTCTGAGTGGTTAGTGTAACTCAATATCGAGGTGGTCGGCTTATTGTTTTGTTTTATTCCAAACATTATCAAAAACCGAATCATTGTAAAAAGATTCAAGAGTTTTAATTAATATATTAGATACATGTTTTGCACCACTAGCTGTATACGATTGGCTTTGTAAAGTAGTAGCTAATTGTTCGCATGGACCAAAAATGCAGTGAAAAAAGAGTTTCGAATTTTCAAAGCTTATCTTATATCCTCGTAGAGCTGCACGTCTGTCTTTAGCAATTGAATTTGATTCTTTTAAAATTTATCCAACCGTTAAAATAATTCGTTCATAGTTTTCTATGAATCTATTAATCGCTTTTACTCGAATTGCCCATCGTATTGGACAAAGCGAGATAATTTCTGGCATTGCTTGGTATTCATGAATATTTTCATTTGAAGAGGAAGGGGGAACAATATCAGAAAACATTTTTTTTCGTTTTGCTGAATCTAGTATGGTAATGCTTACAAATCTTACTAAATTTAGAGTGTCATTGTCTAAATCTACAGTCTTAATAGTATCACATAAAGCCTAGTTCAATGAATGATTTGAGCAATAAATGAAAATAGATTTGGGTTGAACTTAAGAAATTCGTTTTTGCACTCCACTAATTCGACCAGATATATTTGCAGCTCCATTGAAACAGAGTCACCTAACATTTTCAAAATTGAGACACATACGCACTAATAAATCATTTTTACATGAAAACAATGTCGCTGCGTCTGTACTAGGTGGATTATACATTCCTACAAATTCTACTACATATATAGTATATGCAAGTTATTTCTAAATAAAACAATTAGTTCACTGTATGTGTAAGTTAATACTTAAAAAAAACAGACAGTTTATTAAATATATTTGAGTTTTGTTTCCATATTCAACATAAAAATTAAAGACTATAGCAGATGAACTATATATTTTAGTCACGGGAGCGTAAATTCTAGGAAACTGGCCAGAATTTTAACACAAAAATAGCATATTTTTAAATACGGTAGTCATTTTCACCATGAAGACAAATCCAGAGTCAATTTTTTTTTTCAAATTAAAAAATATTACATAAGGTTTAATTAAAGGTATATATAAAAGTGTCAGTCTTTCTGGAACATTTTCAAAAGTTAAAGTTAAGTTGAAAAAGTTACCATTTTGAAACCCTTTTTGTGAGCTGTTAAAGGGTCAAATGTTCACAAAAAAATAAAAAATGAATGATAGGTAAATACCTAAGGTATCTATAAAAAAAGATTATATTGATATGGTTTTTTTAAAAAAGTTATGGCCGTTTTAAGTAAAAAAATTTTAAAAATGTCAAAAATTAGGGATTTTAATATTTATTTCTAATATGCTAGTATTTCATGAAATTCGTATATTAATATGATATTTATCTCTGACTTCTTTACAAGCTTTTGCTATCATTAAATTTACGGAATATTTACGGAAATTATAATATATTTGCTAAATAATACGGATTTTTTTTTAAATTTATAATCAAAAGTACTGAATAGTCTACATTATTTTTCGGATTTGAAAATTTATAACAATTAGATATCATATTTCTATAAAAACCCAACAATAAGTTTAAAAACTGCAATTGTTTGTGGTCTTTTTAAGAATAATGTAATTAGTTCAAATAAGTTAAACAGCACAAACCTTCTAATTAAAAAAAATATATATATATGCTTAATAATTTATAACTTGACGTTAATATTATGTTATCAATAATGACTCTGTCAATAGCTTACCATCAAAAATCATTTATCAGCCAGAAAGAAAATTTTTATATATTATTCTAATATTTAATTGCCTATATTGTATAAAGTGATATTTTTAATATTAGTCAATTTATTTCTCACGAAATAATTATATTTAGACAAATTTTTTAGATATTTATGATTATCAATTATTAAGTATTTTATTAATTCATCTCTTATACGTTATAAGTGTCAAATTAATTTTTTTTATGGCAACATACATATTTAACTAATTTATAAAATAAAAAATGATTTAATTGAAAAATGGCCAATCGATAAAATTTTCGGGAGTTTTTTTTGAAACTATTTGAAAATATAGAATTTAGATGAAGCGCGAATATGACAATATTTATTATTAGAAATTTCTCCTTTCGTCTTGTTATCTATTTTATAGTATTTTATTAATAAAAACGGTAGCATAGTGGGATCGAGGCACAGTGTGAACAAGGCATAGATGGGACAAGTATAGATGATATCTGACAGTGATTAAAATCACTATCATAAGAAACGCTTCGATGCAAATCTGTAGATAGTGTTTCCTTTAGAGAAATTGGTGGATTATTCCAAAAGCAACATCAACTCTAATTTTTTTAATTATATCCTGATTAGTAGTTTTTTGATTTTAAAATATAATATATGAATAAATATCAATTATAGTGTAGCGTTTTGGTGTTTATATTTATTACAAAATACTACAATTAAAATTTATAATAATTAATAATTTTTAATAATGAAAAATGATTTTATACAACATAAAAAAAGAGTACAAATAAAAAGTGTCACTGGATTGACGAACAGCGCGAGAATAAAAAGAAATACACGGAGTGTTATCGTACTGCAGTACATCTAAGATAAAACATATAAACATATATAAAAGCATTCATTGTGACATGTTATTTAACATCTTTGTTAATCCCTACATTACCCCCTTTCCAGTGAAAACGATAATTTTACGTTTAACATACATAGTTACAAATATCAAATATAAAAATACAAATACAAATATAAAAGTGATACAATTCACAATTTACAAAAACCTTACGGGGAGGCGGATGGTTCTTCCTGACTTGGTTTGTTTTGTTTGTATTATTGTTGGTCTTGTAGTTGTATTTCTCTGGTTGTGCTGGTTCGTTGTTATTGATAGATCTGTGTTATTATCTTCATTTTCGTTGAAACATGGCTTCAGTCTGTCTATTGATATGATACATTCTTTTTGCCTAATTAATAATTTAAAGGTTTTTTAGTTTCAATCACGTCGAGGTCACCAATTTGTAGCGTTTTGGTGTTTATATTTATTACAAAATACTACAATTAAAATTTATAATAATTAATAATTTTTAATAATGAAAAATGATTTTATACAACATAAAAAAAGAGTACAAATAAAAAGTGTCACTGGATTGACGAACAGCGCGAGAATAAAAAAAANGCTTCGATGCAAATCTGTAGATAGTGTTTCCTTTAGAGAAATTGGTGAAATATTTTAAAAGCAACATGAACTCTTATTTCTTTAATTATATCCTGATTAGTAGTTCTTTGATTTTAAAATATAATATATGAATAAATACTAATTATAGTTTTTAAATTTAGTATGAAATTGTGAGGCCAGCTATGATGTTGGGCGGTTGATAAGAAAGTAGAGCAGAGAATAAGTGTAGCAGAGATGAGAATGCTTAGTTGGATGAGTGGAGTGACTAGAGAAGATAGGATAAGGAACGAGCATATAAGAGGAAGTATAGGTGTTGCGTCAATCGTGGATAAGATGACAGAAAATAGACTTTGATTTGACTATAGAATGATTTGACATAGAATGACTAGTCATGTTATGAGGAGAGAAGAATCGGAAGCTGTAAGAACAGTTATAGAAATGAATGTTGAAGGAAGAAGAGATAGAGGAAGACCAAAAAAGAGATGGAGGGATGCTATTGAATGCGATTTGAGGACAGCTGATGTGAGCGTAGAAGATGTGGGAGATCGTGTCAAGTGGAAGCTTAGGATAAGATTGGCCAACCCCAAGTAGTTGGGATTAAAGCAAAGGCAAAGAAAAAGAAAAAGATTACCAGAAATTCCGGTGGCAATTGACATAATATGATTGTTGTTTGGGAATGTACAATTTAGCGTTTAGTTGGGTTTAAACAATATAGCGTCAAATCAATTACCTACTCTATCGGTTGTATCTTAATAAACACTACACTTAAATGATACTATAAATAAATAAACTCACACATACACACGTATGCATTTATAACATTGTGTCTAATGTATAACATAATAAAAAGTAACCGTAAAATGAAAAAAATGGAATATAAATTTTAGTATTCATATTTAATGTAACTCAAAAAATATTTGTTTAAATGAAAAAATATACAATACCTTTTTTGTTTATAATTGTCTTTTAAACAACTTTTGTACTCAACTTTTTTTTGTATGTTAAATATTTTTTAAGAAAATTAAAAAAGCTCATATTTTTAAACTTTTGCGATCCTATAAAAAAAAAGGTCAATTCCAATCAATGAGGACTATTAGTATGTCATTATATATATTTTAATTCAACTTTTAAAAAAACATAATTTGGTTGGAAATTTTTTCCGCAATTTTTCCTTTGTTGACTGACCTAGATATCAAATTTAAACTTGTAATTGAGCTAAAAGTTATGGTAATGTATTCAATTTTTTTTACAATAAACTTTCATAAATCTTTATCAAAAATTTTTCATGAACTTTAAAGAACCAAAAAAATAGGTTAAAAATGAAAATTTGGACTAATTACTTTTAACACATTAAAAATCAAATCAGTAATAATTTGAAAACAATTTTTTTTTCTTTTAATTATTAATTTATGTGTAATTAGTAATAATATAAAAAATTAGAAGTGATAAAAAAGGTCTAATTGCAGATTTGAAAACAACGCGAAAAGTTGATTTAGAAAAGTATATTTTTGCTTCTGATGAAAGTTCCTTGTAGTCCAGTGCATTTATTTATAGTAACAAACAGTTTTTATTGAAAATTATTGTATCAAGCCCTTTAAATTTGTATACACGTAAAAGTAAAGTAAAATATAACTTCTTTATTATTTTTATAATTTATCCGTTTAAATTAAAATATTAAATTATTGAATATCAATTTCATACTAAATTTAAAAACTATAATTAGTATATATTCATACATTATATTTTTAAATCAAAGAACTACTAATCAGGATATAATTAAAGAAATAAGAGATGATGTTGCTTTTGGAATAATCCACCAATTTCCTACTTTAAAAAAAAAAAAATTTTGTTGGGAATTTTTTCTGTTATTCGCCAAAATTACTTCTTCGTTGACTGGCCTAAACATTAAATAGAAAATTTTATGAGAATTAAAACTATGTTATTTTTAAGATTAATATGCAGTCAGGAAATTTCATAATTACTATTTACAGTATATTTATCAGAAAAACTCATTATTTATTATTATTATTTATTTATATTTGCATTTTTATCGTAATAGAACACTTAAATAGAATTCACAGTAATCATTTCTCAGTAACTTTTGGTATTTAAAAAGACTTTACAATTGAAATATCCAGAACTCAATTAATTTTAATGATTTACTTTAACTAAAAAAAAAAAAAGTTTTTATTTTGAATCACTCTTGTGGTTAGGTAAAGGGTTAGATTTATAAAAAAAAACTAAATGGTAGGTAAAGAAATGCATCTAAATAAAAAAAAATTATACTGATTTGGTCATTTTTGATAAAGTTATAACAATTAACGAAGTTATAAGTTTTATACACTGGCCTACAAGGAACTTTCATCAGAAACAAAAATATACTATTCTAAATTAACTTTTCGCGATGTTTTCCAATGTGCAATTAGACTTTTTCTATCACTACTAAGTTTTAATATTATTAAAAAATAGTATTTACATATAAAAAAAAATAATTAAGAACAAAAAAAATTGTTTTAAATTAATACTGATTTTGATTATTAATATTTTAAAAATAAGCAAAATGACATATTTAACCTATTTTTTTAGTCGTTTAAAGTTGATTTTCGTAAATATTTATAATAAAAAAAAGTTAAGTTGAAAAAGTTCTACTTTCTATATGCATTTTTTATATTTGAAGCCCCCCCATATATAGGGAAATAGTCTGATTTAAAAAAAAAGTATATCCAATGAAAGATGTATATAAATACTACTTCTCATGAAAAAATTGTATTGATCCATACATTTTTTAAAAAGTTATAGCACTTTAAAGTAAAAAATGTAAATTATAAAATCGAAAATTTTCACACAAAAATAGCATTCGGTAGCCGTTTTCACCATGAAGACAAGTCCAGAGGTCAAATTTTTTTTTTTCAAATTAAAGTACATTACATTAGCTTTAATTTAAGATATATATAAAAGTGTCAGACCTTCCGGAACATTTTCAAAAGTTAAGTTGAAAAAGTTAATTTTTTGCAAAAAAGGTGTCATTTTAAATCCCTCCCTGTGGGCAGAAAAAAGGTCGAATTTACAAAAAATATATACCAACTGATAAGTAAAGACATCAAGCATCTATATAAAAAAAAATTATATTGATATGTTCATTTTTGAAAAAGTTACGGCAGTTTTTAGTAAAAAAAATTGAAAAAATTTCGAAAATTAGCGATTTTTAAATTTGTAATTTTTTTGGAGGTTTCCCCCATTTACGGGGAACGAGGGAAATTTTTTCAATTTTGAAGGGTAATGTCTTCGACTAGATACGATTTGTGATCTTTTGACGTATCGTTGAAAGAAATCCGTTCGGTGAGAGCTGAGAAAAAGTGGTAACAGACACAAAAAAAAAAACACATCATAGTAAAACCAGTACCTTCTCAGCTTCGCATCGAAGCTAAAAATAATTTATATTACCGTAACTTTTAGCTCAATTGGCAAGTTTGAAATTGACATTATTAAATAGAAAATTTTATGAGAATGAAAGAATTGTACTATTAAGATTAATATGCAGTCAGAAAGTTTTATAATTACTATTTATTGTAAATTTATCAGCAAAACACAAT
Source organism: Daktulosphaira vitifoliae (assembly GCF_025091365.1). Taxonomy (NCBI): domain Eukaryota; kingdom Metazoa; phylum Arthropoda; class Insecta; order Hemiptera; family Phylloxeridae; genus Daktulosphaira; species Daktulosphaira vitifoliae. Next base: position 15,740,552 of record NW_026099572.1, on the reverse strand, counting down.
ATTTTTTTGCATTTTTATCGTAGTAGATAACTTAAAAAGAAGTAATAGTAATAATTTCCTGGTAACTTTTGGTGCATGAACAGATTCTGCAATTGAAATATTCAGAACTTAATTAATTTTAATAATTTACTTTAACTAAATGAACCAATCAAAACAAAGTTGTTAAAAAGATATACTCATTTGAGTGTATAATAAAATTTGATTATTATTGTAAAAATCCATTATTAACTCAGAAGAAACTAACAATAATTTTTTTTAGAAATGATTTATATAACATGTTAAAAAAAATTTTAGAATATTATAATCTAATAATAGCACACACAAATAGAGTAAAGTATTATGAAATTACAAAGTAAAATGATTTAATGTTGTAGTTGAAACCTATCATATGAAAATTGGTTCGTCAATAAATACTTTGAAAACATTAGAAATGAATGATTTTAATTGTTTGTATGGAGAATATGGGATAACTAACTGTTTAATTGATAAATTAGAATTTTTTTTCAATTTTTGAGGGTAATATCTTCAACCTAGATACAAACTGTAGTCATATGACATATCGTTGAAAAAAATAGGTCAAGTTAGAGCAGAGAAAATAAATGATAGTCACAAAAAAATATCTTCTCAGCTTTGCATCGAAGCGAAAAAATAAAAGATAGTAAAATAATTTTAATACGAATAAGAAATTTCTTCTCGCCAGTAGCGACTACAGTGATGGGATCCTTGATCTTTATTAAAGTTATTGAATCTAAATGAGATAAAAATCAAAGCAGTTGAAAATTTATACTAATTTAAAAAGAATTAAGAAAAAATGCAAAAAATTCATTGCTATACGCGGGTTGGAACCTCGTACCCCAAGCTTATTAAACACCAATTTTACCAACTCTGAAACCATACGTTGCTACCGTCAACTGAAAATATTGGCTATTTAAGCTAGTTCAAATTTCAAAGTTAATTTTCACGACTTAAAAAAAGCAAAAAACTTTAAATAAGTTTAACTTTCTATGCTATATCAATTTGATTTATATGATATTTATGAAAATCAGTGTACTCCCCTTGTCAGGTATTTTAAATTAAAATAAAATACAAAACCCAGAATTTTTTCACAAAAATTGCATATTTTTGCATAGGATAGTCATTTTTACCATGAAGACAAGTCCAAAGGTGAAATTTTTTTTTCTTTAAACTAAAGTATATTATGTTAGCTTTAATTTAAGGTATATATAAAAGTGTAAGTCCTTCCGGAACATTTTCAAAAGTTAAGTTGAAAAAGATAATTTTTTGTAAAAATTTTATCATTTTGAAACCTTTCCTGTGGGCTGTTAAAGGGTCAAATTTTCACAAAAATATATAAAATGATAGATAAATATCTAAGGTGTTCTAAAAAAAAATTTATATTGATTCGGTCATTTTTAAAAAAGTTATGGCAATTTTAAGTAAAAAAAATTGAAGAAATGTCGAAAATTAGCGATTTTTAAATTTGTAATTTTTTGGGGGATTTCCCCCGTTTACGGGGAACGAGGGAATTTTTTTCAATTTTTGAAGATAATGTCTTCGACTAAATACGATTTGTGATCTTTTGACATATTGTTCATTAAAATCGGTCCAGCAAAAGAGTTCACAGACATAAAAAAAATAAAAAAAAAAACACATCATAGTAAAATTAATACCTTCTCAGCTTCGCATCGAAGCTAAAACTAGTTATGTTATAAATGGAAATACTTTATTTAAAATCATAAGTTTGTGTTTCTTACTTATACGTATACATTTTAATGAGGGAGAGAACGATGTTACATGGTACTGAACAGTGCAGCGACTAATATATAGCACGTTTAATTACAAAAATGGTTGTAAATCAATAATTTATCATCCTAAAATTGTTATAGTTTTTGTAAGAAAAGTGATAAAAATTGGCAAAATATTTTGACATTTTTAAAACATTTAAATTAAAACAAAATAAAATGATATATTTTTTTAATTAAAAACAAATATTAAAAAATATGATTTTAATGTAATCTAAAATGCATAAATTATCATAATAATAGATATGAAAAATTTAAACGTAAAATGACCATAGAAGGTTTATTAATTTGATAATATTAAAGCCATATGCGGAATTAGTGACAAAATTCCATTCAAAATAAATTATAATATTTTTGGCGCAGAAAAGTTTTGATTTTTTGTTGTACAGCAATGTATAACTACTTTATTTTGGAAAACATTATTTTTTTTATTAATTCAAAGCATTTAAAAATAATGTTTATTATGCTCGTTCAATCTTGTACAATTTTTGATGTCATTAACATAGACGTAGGATAGTCAATATTTTTTTGAAAGAGCAGCTAATTTTCATCCACTACTCCAAAAAACAATTTCCTTCTAACAATTCAACTAGAAAAATAACCATTTTTTACAACTCTAGATCTATATAATATAATATCTTACATATCCACTAATGAGAAGAGTTTGTCGATGACAGCTTGAATATAACTCATGTACTATTTCATCAATTGGGATGCAGAAAACAAAAGAAAACTACTGTGTTATTGGGTTCTGAGGATAATGATATTATTGGTACATAAAAATTATAAGAAAGTGTGATATACTACAAGTTTTCAATAAAGTAAACGTTCTTTGAAAATGACTATGTTGAAAAGTTATTATCTTTGCCCTCCTAATGTATAAGATTGTTAAAGGGTGTAAAAACATTTATTACTATGTTCTTAACACTTATATTACACACGTTTTATTTCCATTTACTTAATTCGTAGTAGATATAAATTAGCATAGAGGGAAATGCTGATGTGACAATTCTACTCGTCTATAGCCCGGAGCTACTGACGTCGAACTAACAAAGGGCAGTTGGTTTGAGTGACCGTTATAGACAAAGTTTTCAATAATATTACTTTCGTCTTATTTATATTATTTATAAATTAACTTGTTTTATGTCAACGACAAAGTAAAGTTGAATATTCTAATAGTCTAATATTATTTAATAATCTATCCCCTGTAACTAAGGTATACAATTGCCTGTGTTGCCTTCAAGTAATTAAAACTCATTTAAAGAGATAGGGACGATATTTGGGCAATCATCGGGTAGCTTCCGATTCTTAGTTTTGACCAAGATCCTCAAGTATGAAACAAGTCCCTAACAAGGGTATATTTTTGAGTTAGACGGGATTATTTCAGAAACATAGTTGTAATAGAATATTATAATTTACTTCAATTAAATTAAGTGTTACATCAATATAACTATTTTATACATATATAAATTCTATATTACTCTAATATCTTAATTAATGGTTGATAGTATACTAATAGTTTGTGTAAAATTAAAATTATAATAAAAATATAATTTAAAATGAAAAAATATTAAATATTTTGCAACGCATTTAAAAATATTATTTAATAAAATAATCAGCTAATAATTTATTTATTTTCAACTCTTGGAAAAACATTTTCTTTGAACATGTTAATTATGTTACCTGGTGGCCAATAGTTTACTACAATATTATACCAACCATCTTTTGATTTAGATACGCCTACTCCCATTTTTTTTGAACTTCTCCATATTAGTTGAGTGAAATGAACTAAAATGAAATGAAATTTATTAAATTTTATTATTCTGTTATAATAAAATAACGTAAAATTATGCCTAACAAAATTCTCATTTTTATTATTATTTTAAGTCAAATCTTCAAGTAGATAATATTATTATACGCATCATATGTTTATACAGTTAAAAAATTGTATTAAATTTATAGGTTGTATTTTCATATTACTTACGAGATGATTGTTTCGACATTTCTTTTTCGTCACCGTTAAATTTATATCCTTCATCAATTAGAATTTCATTGTACCAACTTTTAACAGCTTCTAGACCGATGTTGATAGAATAATTAGAAAAAACCTTAAATAAATTCTCACCATATTTTCGAGGTTGTTCTCTGTGTTGAAAAGTATAAGAAGTCGTTAGATAATTGCTCCATTGTTGTGCATAATCGTTTATCTAACATTAATAACTTTCAAATAGCAATAGTCTTTGTCATTCATATAGCATATGGATATCTAACAGGTAATTTTTAAATTTATAATTTTGTCAGTTCAGAGTAAATGTATGTATTTATGATAACATATTTAATTTCTTGTATTATAAAAAATTTAATTAATTATTTATGAATTGTTTGATAACTATAAAAGTACTTTAAGTTTATGAGATATATATATAAAATATAAATATTCAAGGTAAATCTAGTAGACTAACATACTTCTTTATCGATTAATAAATCATCACACTGATGTGATTCACGATAATTGTTGGTAGCTAATAAAATTTCTTTTCGAATACCTTCTACCTCATCATCCGGTAAGTCTACTGTTGGTACTTCAGTTTTTAAAATAGATTTATTTTGGTTTAAATTATCAGAATTTTCATTTTCGCGTGAATATAACTTTACGACGGTTGTTGATATTTCTGTAGGACTTAGCGTTAAATCATCAAACTCATTTTTCTCCTTAGGTGTGATTAAATTTTTTTGGAATGTTTTATCAATTAAGGTCTGCTACAACCATAAAACAAAAACGTTTCATTAAATCTTTTATACGTGTAATACACGATATAAACTACAATTTAACTTATTGTACATACGTTGTTGCATTTAACGAAAATATTTTGCATCGTACAATTACCGTTTATACAACACAATTTCGAATTTTGTTGTTCAATTAGCTGTTGATTTTTTTTTATGAATTCATCATTAAAATTATATAAAGAGTTAAAAACATTAATTCCAATTAGTTTCAATCTATTTAATTGCTCTAGTACAGATAAATTACTAAAATTGTCTGAATCTAGAAAATAACAAAAAATATTTATTAATACATGTTTAAAATTTGTTGTATTGTTCTAGATAAACAAGCTAACATGGGCAATGTAGGCATTGTTATTAGTTGCTTTTTGTTACTGATTTTTTATTAATTACATAAGATAGCATGGGTATTCATTTATTAAGCGTGAACAAATTTTCACTAAAAATATAAATACTTGTTTCTGTTGATGATCTATTTTGAACCAATAGTATGGTTTTATTATTTATTTTCATAATTGATTCGTCAGATATTTTGGCTACGGTGGTTTCTTTGTTATTAATTTGATATTGCTTCTGGTATGCTATAACTACATTTTTTTATTAAATTAAGTTTTCTTGGAAATATTTTTAAATAGTACCTGGAGTAAATGTATTAGTTGTTATCATCTTTCCAACGAGTATTGAATAAGGACTACTATTAACTAATTGTTGGGTTATTCGTCCATTTTGCAAGGGTACATTACTAAAAATTTTATTTGATCGTGTAAGACTATGAAATAATTTATTAATTATAACATTTGTTTACTCACGCTGCTTTTGACGAATAATATAGTAATGAAAAAAATACACCGTATAAACTAAGCTGTTTCATTTTAAAACTTTTTATCACAGTAATTACCTATGAAAAAATGTTTTTGTTAAATACTCTTCCATTAATACAACTATAAACAGCATAATTGAATTATTCATCTTTATGATTTTAATATGACGTTTTTAGCAAAATTTAATTATCCATAATATAAACATCCTATTATTAATATAAAGAAAAAATAATTAACTATAATAAAACTCGAAAAAAGTACTCACATAAAACATAAAACACGTTTTTTTTTTACTTCAACTTCAAAAATAAACAATAAATTTGTGTTCTGAGTTTTTATACATAATTGTCGTACACTATTTAAAAAACTATATTAAACACGTTCTTTTATAGTTTATCGTTTGCCATAATAACATGCGCAAGTAAATTTTATGCACATATCTATGACTAGGTTCTTCGAACAACTTATCAATTTTCTTAGGATAGGTTTCAATGTATATTTCATTAGTACTACTAGCTCAACAATATAAATAGTTTTGTTTCTGTCAAGGTAATTGGCTTTAAACATAAGAAATATTAAATCATCTTTTATATTATTACTACAATTTTCAATTGTACCTATGGTAATATTTGAATATCGGAATCATAGATAATATAATAGCGGAGAGACCTTCATGATGAATATAAATTTATGTTCAAAATCATTTAGAAGGGTTTTAAAAAATTACATATGCATACTCTACAAGATAACACTTTGAAAATGTCACTGCTTGGAACATGAATGATGAAAAAAATCATTATAGCTCCCTTGGACTATCCCATATATTTCACTTTTTATAAGTAATTACACATATTTAATATTAGGCAAGCAATGACAAAATTTCAGTTTTTTAAGTGTAAAAACCATACTTTTTAAGATTAATAAAAAAAAACCCAGCACAGTGGGGTCGCGGCATAGTGGGGATGTTGCATAGTTGGGTCCAGTATAGATTTAATCTGACAGTGATTAAAATCACTATCATAAGAAACGCTTCGATGCAAATCAGTAGATAGTGTTTAATTCTAAGAAATTGGTGGATAATTACAAAAGCTACATTATCTGCTAGTTTCTTATTAATACCCTGATTAAGATAAAGTATGTCGAATGAAAAAGGGATTATTAAAAAATATTATTTCTCATAAAAAAATTGTGTTGATTCGTACACTTTTCAATGAGTTATAGCATTATAAAGTTAAAAATGTAACCAACCCAACCCAACATCAACTCCTATTTCCTTAATTATATCCAGATTAGTAATTATTTTAATTATATATTATATAATTTTTATAATTAATTATTTTCAAATTATTATTGATTTTTAATATATTAAAAGTAATCATTTTGAACCAACTTATTTTTGTCATTTAAAGTGAAAGTTTAAAAAAAAAAAACTATGAATTTATTACCATAACTTTTAACTCAACTTGCAAGTTTGAAATAGATATCATTAAATAGAAAAAAATGAAATTGGTAGATTATTTCAAAAACAACAATAACACTTATTCCCTTAATTTTACCCCGATTTATAACTATAATATATGAATACATAATAATTACAGTAATTAAATTGAGTATGAAAGTGGTATTCAATAATATAATATTGTAATTTTTACGGAGATATTATAAAAATAAAAAGGAGTTGTATATTCATATACTTTTAATGCGTATACAAATTTA
>NW_026099572.1:15716884-15731195 GCF_025091365.1 Daktulosphaira vitifoliae | reverse complement strand
AATTTTTAAGGGTAATGTCTTCGACTAGATACGATTTGTGATCTTTTGACGTATTTTTGAAAGAAATCGGTTCAGTGAGTGCTGAGAAATAGTGGCAACAGACAAAAAAAAAAAAAAACACATCATAGTAAAATTAATACCTTCTCAGCTTCGCATCGAAGCTAAAAAAAAAAATAAACACATCATGGTAAAATTAATACCTTCTCAGCTTCGCATCGAAGCTAAAATGTACTAAATTTTGAGCTACAATAGAAATAATTGTTTTAATACATTCAGTGCTATTGAATTATAATTCTATAGCATTTTATGTGTATGTCAGTAATTGTTTATTCACGCAATTCTGTTACAATTTCATTAAGTTTGCGATTTCATTGTCAATCAAATACTCAACCTTTATTTTATGGAAAACATTTAACTTAAAATAAACAATTTTTTTTATTTTTATTATTACTAAAATTTCTTGATTCTTTGAATAGTTATAATATAAAAATTCCCCTCTAGTAAAATAATTCTTAAATTATAACGATGTTTTAAGCAGTTTTAGATATAATTATTCAATTGGTTCTTAAATTGAAAAAATGAAAAATTCATTTTAAAACTAAACATTGTAATGTTGCAGAATTTATTTTAGTTTTCTTATTTTAAATCTTATCATTTAGCGGTGTGTGCATTAGGTTTAAAGTATTGATAGTTGTGTATGTGATAACCTCCACCAGTCAACAGGTCCGATATCTGTCATCTTATTGTCATCAGCTGACCGTACACTGTAACAATTTCTTGTATTTCCCCTCAATGACATTGTTCAAAGTTGGCACCACCACCACCACCCTGCGTCATAACCACTGGTAGCTACAGATACCATGACGACGGGACTTTTTCTCAGTTATACTATCGAGGCGACGAGTTAATTCATGTATACACATTTTTTCTATGGTGAAAATTATGTTTTTTTATTAAAATAAAACGATGAGTCGACTTGCCGTCACCCAGACTGTTCTTGTATTTTGTCCTCCGTTTTTTATGTAAAATAAAACGTCGATATTCGATGATGATGTGAGACCCAAACTATGGCCAATGGTGGGCCGCCACTTCAAGAAATCAATCAACAACAAGTATAAATAAAACTCCCTTTGTACCCCTTCATAATGTCTAAAAGCTCCTTCTTTATGTTCTTCTCCCTTCGCATTCTTCTTTTTTATGAATATATATATATATTCTTAAATGATATATGTATATAAATTTTAAATAATTAAAATTTTATTATATTATAAATGGCCTATGTTTCTTTTTTCTCCATACTTTTCCTTCATTTTTATAAACATTGGTTTTTTTTTTAATCAAATCCTAGTAACTCCGTCAACGAGTACTATTCTTGCTGGCTCGGCTACAAGATCACTCTCCAGTGTTCCTCTGGGCAGTGGTTAAATAGTAGGCCCTCTGGTTTGGCTGAAACCTTACAACATTAATCAAGGTAACATTTTTCCCGAAATACGTATCCATATTCTTTTAGTATATTGATGTGACTCTTTGATTTAAATATTTTCAATATTATAGCTTCGATGCGAAGCTGAGAAGGTATTAATTTTACTATGAAATGTTTTTTTTTCTGTTGCCACTTTTTCTCAGGTATCACTGGTCCGATTTCTTTCAACGATATGTCAAAATATCACAAATTCTATCTAGTTGAAGACATTACCCTCAAAAATTCCACCGTCGTCCCTGTAAATAGTAAAAATCCCACAAAAGTTACAATTTTTAAAATTGTTAAATTTTGACATTTTTTCAATTTTTTTTTACTTAAAACTACTTATACCTTATTGAAAAATGAACAAATCAAAATAATGATATTGTTTATTGTAACCTTAGATATATTCCTTCCATTTAATATAATTTTTTAAAAAATCTGACGTTTTACATAGCCACAGAGGGGAATTCAATATTGCAACGTCTGCACAGACATTTAACTTTTTCAACTTATGTTTTGAAATTGTTCCGGAAATACTCCGAGCTTCAAACATATTGTTAAAACCAGGATGAGAAATAATATCTCGCTTACCTGATTATTAATAAGAAGGGATCTTGGTATTTAAATTTATGCAAAAAGAAGACTGTGATTGTTGGCTAACATAAAATTAATCTCTTTTACCGTTTATATAAACTCTTTTTCAATTTCCATCTCCGGATCTTCGATTTTTTCCTTGGTGTTTCTTATATTTTTGTATATTCTCTTTCTGGTTAACTACAACTCTATTACCATCAGTCTATGTTGTGTTGTTATACTCTCGCTTGTTATAACTTTACAATCTATTAATCGCTTAACGCTCTCTCTCTTTTACATAAAATAAGCAATCTTTGATCTATTCCTCCCATTCTTATAAGTTATATAATGTTCTTCCCTCTTTCTAAAATAAGTATTAATCACAGTAAGATCATACAATACTGCAAAATCGAGAATTCTTTCTACATTTTTTTTGTGTGTGTGTGTGTGCTTTTCATTAGTTCTTTCAATAATAAGTCAAAATAGTACGAATCGTGTATAATTGAAGACAATGGCGGTTCGTGGGTGCTAGTCATAGGTATAAATAATTGTCAAATTATATATACAGGGTGATTGACTAACTATGCCTTACGAATTTTCTTTAAAAATATTAGTATTATCGTATTTGTAATTATTTTATTTGTTATAAATCTTTGTTGAGCTACTTGACAAGAAAAATGAAGATTCAATCTTCATCCCTCAACCCTTAAATCAATATCAACTTTAATTTTTCAAGTAGCAACCCAGTTTTTTTTTTTATTAATCTTGTTAATAATAAAAAAAAAAATTTTCTCAAAAAAAAAAAATCAATTTTAATAAATTCTAAGCGAGATATTACTATTTAAAGTTTAGGGGATTTAACAAATAAAACAGTAGTCGGGTAAATGTAGTATCGTTATTATTTAGTGTACCAATAAGAAGTGGTAGCGCTTATCGATTTACGATCCATAACGTTCTCGTCTGTAATGATTTTTTCTTAATAAACCCTAAACTTTAGAGAGCCGTGGAGCGCTTAATATTTAATAAAATAAAATATTTTTTTTACAAAACATTTTTTTTTTATTAAACTAAATCTAATGGTATAAAAAAAAAATAGTGTTGCCATTTGAAAATATGAAGTTGACACTATTTTTAAGCAAAAGGGATGGTGGTAAAAATTAAAATTTTCTCGTGAAACATCTCATCAAAGATCCATAATGATTAAAAAAAAAAATTGTTTATAACTCTTATATTTTCAGAGATAATTCGTGAGGCATAGTTAGTCAATCACTCTGTATTTAATTTAAAATAAAACACAATACACGTGTTATTTTAATGGTTGCAGTAGAAAATAGAATTTAAATTATTATAATAGCGATTATATTATTATAACAATCGATAACGAAAAGTAGTTAATTCTAAAAATAAATTACATAATATAGTAATATACTAATATTTTACGGTATGGCGACGCTGCCGGTTGTCCAAACTTTGCTTGTGTGTGTATACGTATCCGCATATACTGTGGGAAACAATGTTCACACGCAACAAATGTATTATAACTATTTTACAATTTAAAAATTTACATTTTTAATAAAAATGTAGAATTAAGAATATACGATTAATGTTCTACTTTTAATTAATTTTAGTACGGGGTGCGATTGTCCCGTTTAATTTAATTTTAATTTATTTGTTTATTAAATAATAATATACAACTTTTCTCAATATGAAAATAAATGTCTTCATTTAATATTTTAACATCACAATTTTGGAAATCACTCTATTTTTATAACAAATCTAACCCAATTTATTCAATGTAAAAATTTATTGAGAAGCTGTTATATGTTAACTATACGCTATGTTCTTGTTCTAAGAAATATTACGGCGGGAGATAAAAGTAAAGGTTGCCACTAAATATTATATTAGGTAAGGATGTCTATATGTACCCAATACATATAGGCACAAGATCTATATGTGATAATTAATCACAATAAATTAAAATTATTATTATATTAATAGATTTTCAAACATCACTTTGCTTTTCTATATTTTACGTCTTCTCATAAACCCTCGTACTCATATCCCGAGAGAAAATTATATTATATCATTTTTTATTCAATAAATATTATAGTAACTCAATTATTCTCATGCTCATACAATATCAACAAATAACAATAATTTTAATAAATTATTCTTCAATCATATTAATAAAAAAATTATTGTTTTAATTGATTTCCTTTTTTTTTTTTACTTACTATACAAGTCTAACCCAACTTATTCAATGTAAAAATTTATTGAGAAGCTGTTATATGTTAACTATGTGTTATGTTCTTGTTCTAAGAAATATTACGGCGGGAGATAAAAGTAAAGGTTGCAACTAAATATTATATTAGGTTAGGATGTCTTGTGCCTATATGTATTGGGTACCTAGTTATGCACTATATCTAAAATTTAATTTAATTTATTTTGAATTGGGAATATTACATCGGCAAACAAAGCATAGAAAATTACGGAGATAATTTTAGTGTTGAATTTTTGTCCTAGTATTTATTGTGCCGCATCTTTTCAAGGCACTAGCATAAGAACACGTTAGGCCATCACAATACCGCTCTAATAAATTTCTAAATGGATATAAATATTTTGAATATTTATATCTGTTGACGCGTTTCCAATATACGGTGAACACCACACAAAAATATAGATATTTATTTATATAGATTTGTATAGAAAGTTTAACAACACAATAGTTACAGCGGTAGTATGGGAAAATATAAAATATAGTCTATAAATCTATATATATATATTTAATTATTCAAATCACACCTTTGCGCAATAAGTCACCAGTTAATAAGAATAGTAATTATAAATATAATCACCAACAACAAAAAAAACAATGAAAATGAAAAATGAAACGCAACAACCAGTCCAGGTTAACGTCAAAAACGGAACAGAACGCAATATCGGTAATCCATATTCGGCGGCGGCCGCCTTATCTCAGTGTCAAGGGCGGGGAGACGACCGATGACAACCGATTGTCATATTAATAGCTGGACGGCTGATATCGAGAGAGACACGGGTGAGCGCCAGCTTAGAGCAAAAGGCGGTGCTGTGTCACTGTACTTATTTTGTACAGGCTAAAGAAAGCTTTAAAAATTATGGTTTCGATCTCTCAATAAAATGTTCTTTCAGAAATAAAAAAAAATTATTTAACAAAGTTAAAAATAGTTCTAGTTTTAGTTTAATTATAATTGTGTGTCCAATCACAGAAATTGTACTAACTGTTTAACCGCCTATTTTAATATTACATCATATTCTCCATTTAATTTTTTTTTTAATAACTATATTCATTTTTTATTATTAAACTGCTAAAAATTTAACTAAATTAGATCAAATTTAGCTACTCTATTATTTTGAGTTGATTCTTAGAGGGAGATATATCTTTCATCCACCGCCTATTAATTAAATAATATTCTGAAATTTTTGGCAAATTTTTCCTAAAATTATTATTGAAATAAATAGTTAAATCAATGCAGTTACAATGAGCGTTATTTTATAAAAATTATCATATCAGGAATATTACACTCAAATTATGTCTCTAAAAGGGGGTTAAGATAATATTTAGCGGAAGCAGTAATTTGTTAATATATTGTATATTACAGAACTCATTCTGTAATATTTTAATTCAGAAATAATTCTAAGTATGATATTAAAAAAAAAAAAGACTAATATTGTAAATTGTTGATAATATTTATTTTATTTTCTAATTTAAGTGTAATTGTGAAAATCATGTTATTGACAGCTAAAAATAACGATTTAGATTTTTAATATAAAGTTTAGAAAATAGAACACGTATAAACATGATTAAGTCAGCTGAACAATTAAGTGTTGTATGATAATTACGTATATTTAAAAACAAATTTTTTTCAAAAAAAGCAATTAATAAAATTTGATGTAAAAAATTCATATAAATAAAATTCAATATTCTTTTTACAACTAGTATAGATTTTTTTTTAAGTTAACTCATTAACATTACATAATCGAGTTGCAAAATGAATTTTTTTTTAGTTTTGATGTTAGTGATGTCTTTAAAAGTAGTCTTAAGTGATAACGCAAAAAATTTATTCTGTTTCCATACTCAGTATTTTCTAAACTTTTTCAACCATAATCAAAGATTTTTGTTAGAGATCGAAAAAAATGAAGATCATATCACAATCGATAATCTTACAAATTATGGCAAGGCACTTCAAACACACGGTGAAGTAATTATGTTATTCTTGGGTGACTTCAAAAACAGTTATAAAAATATTTTTCCTTGTAGTTTGATCACGGTAAATATGTACTTAAATAACATTTCTGATTCTTTAAATATGATTGCTCAAAACAATGATGGTGAAAAAAATGATGCCATAAAATTATTAGAAGGCTACAAGATTATACATTTTGCAATTAAAGAACAACTAACAAATTACATATATGGATATTGTAAAAATGTACAGTTTGATGATAATTTGGTTAGTTGCAGTCCTCCAATAGTTAATAACAATTATACTACTGTTAATCTAGTAAACATAAATAATTATATCAAGTATAAGATTATAATGAAGTTTAATTATAAAATAAAAAGTAATATTTACAAAAATTATCATCCAAAAACTTTTTTGTTTTACGATATAATGACCCAACAGATTCTCTACAACAAAAATAATACTATAGAAATAGATGATAGTCAACACATAGAATTAAATCAACTTCGTTTCACTCCACTTAACATCAGATGCACTGACGGTACTCGTTTAACTATACAAGATGTATTTCAGTATATGATATATGATTTTAATTCTAGGGATGTTCAAGCGTATATAAAGATAATACTTGTGGCTACATTTCGACCTGTAGCTATTGTTATCCGCAACTTTTTAACCTTAATTCAAGTTGCGTCTTCAGAAAATTCAGATAATGTAAAGTTTTGGTTAAAATATAATTTTATTGAAATGGGTAAAAAAATAATGGAATATTTATTAAAATTTATTTCTCTCCCCATGTTGATGTATAATCGGACATTTCTACAAGACATCGTCTTAAATGAATTTTTTATCGTTTTAAGTAATTATGCTAAAATAAAAAAATTGTCCGAATTAGATAATAAAATTAATAAAAAATTAATTAAAACACTATCGAATTTCTTCATGAAAAACAGTATATACTTTCCAAATGATATAGAACTAACCAATAAAAATATTACTGAAAGTAATGCTGATCAAATTAAAATTCAATTAGAACAAATCATAAAAAAATTGGATATCTACATGAAAGATTTGACAAAATGGAAAAAACATTTTAATTTTATTGTAAACACATTTAGGATGCGGACTTTCAATGTTCCACATTTGAAAAAATTTATCGATTTTAAAATTTTAAGTAAATGAAATTTAATTTTTTTTTTAATACTATATATTATTTATATACAACATAATCTGCTTTGTGTTAAATAAAAAATAGGTTAAAAAAAATAAAATAATTTAATATAATTGAAACAGAGAGGTTAGTCAATTGAAAAATTCAATTTCAGGCTTGAATTAATGCGAATTAATTTATTAAGTTTTTTAAAAGATTCTTATTTTAATAATTCTAAAACCTATACAGAATATTTTTTAAATTTTGGCCGTATCATAAATATACAAAATTGAAGAGGTAATATTCTAAATAAAACTTGAATTACATAATTTGTAATTTCTATTTTTATTAATATATTTCGGTGTTTTAAATTTAGATAATAAAAAATTGTTTTGCATTTTATTATAATATTCTTTCTGCAAATATGGACTTGAATTGGAGAGTAGATTTTTATTTCTAATAAGTACATTAGTAGAAATTAAACAAATATGCTATATTTTTAAATATCTGGAATGGGTTGAAATTTTTCCTAATTTTTTTTCTAATAATTGTTTAACTAAAATTTTGTGATGGGACTTATGAAAAATACATTTATTTAGTTTTTATAAGTTTTAACTATTTATTTTTCTCTAACACTATTAACTTATCCACAAATTAAACAGTTTTAAAGCTAAATTAAAAACTGTGCAAAAAGTACAAAAATTTCTATTATCATTACAACTGAAACAATTATTTTCAATTTGTAACTTTTTAAAACTTTGTTTTATTTATTTTAGATCGTATTTGTAATACTGAAGCACATTCTGAAATATACAGTTTTATTACGAAAAATACTAATAAAACTGATATAGATTATTATAAAGATGTAGAATATGTGGATGATAGTATTACAGAATTTAACTTAGAGAATCTGAAACTTGACCAAAATGAAAATTATATCAATACAAATGACTTCACTGTAAATCAATCAACTTATAATCCTCATTATATGATTGATTATTTGCCGTACGACGTGTAACGTGAAATATTTAAAATATTTTTGAATTATGAATACTTTCTATCATCATTATTTATTTTAAAAAATTTTATGTTTTCCATTTTACGCTTGATATTTTTTATTGGTTAAACAAAAATTTTTGTTTGTGCAATATAAAATTTATCAAACAAACAAATGTTCTGTTACAATAACAAAAATATATTAAACAATAAAAAAACTGTTAATTGTATTACTTTTCAGTGTATGGCATTAATTTTACAAATTACATTCTTGTGTTCAAACTTTTAATATAGCCCAATGAAAATAACTGTACTTTTAAAGATAATGGTAAATTATTTTGCTTGAGTATACAGTTCTTTTGATACATAAACTGAATATCGAAAAATGGTAAAAACTTCCTCTAGTAATTTAGTAACTTGTACTTATACATGATCAAATCCCTAGTTTAAAAATTAAATTATTTGCTCAATATATTGCGAACAACATTGGGTATATTTTCAATCAAAAAAATTTATTAGTATTTATTGACACGACTTACGTCGCAAAAATGTAGTCGACACTGGTTTTGAAGGAAGAGACTCGTGGACCGTTTATTAATGAACAATAGGTTCATAAACAACAGGTTATTTTAACAAAAATTATAAAACAAACCGAAAAGATGAACACAATAATAATAATCTTCGCATAATATTGGGGCACTTTCGCTGGTGTCCGCGGCGCCATGTCCGGCGTGATTCTCAAGCGTCAAAAGGTTAGCAGCGTTTATGTCGACAGTTCGCGGGTGCGGATCGGTTCCTCGACGTTGTCAACGGGAAGGGGTCGAATCATCCAGAAGTGGTTGCACGACCACCTCATATTTTTCTTAAATTTTCAGGGTTTACTCTTTATGTTATAATTAGATTAAAACAATTTTTTTTTTTTTTATTGGTGGATTATTCCAAAAGCTTCATAAACTGCTAGTTCCTTATTAGTATCCTGATTAAGATAAAGTATATCGAATGAAAAAGATATTATTAAAAATTATTGTTTCTCATAAAAAAATCATGTTGATCCATACACTTTTCAATAAGTTATAGCATTATAAAGTAAAAAATAAAAAACCCAACACAGGGGGGTCGCGGCACAGTGGTGACGTGACATAGTTGGATCAAGTATAATGATATCTGACAGTGATTAAAATCACTATCAAAAAAGAACGCTTCGATGCAAATCTTTAGATAATGTTTAATTTTAAAAAGTTGGTGGATTATTCCAAAAGCTTCATAAACTGCTAGTTCCTTATTAATATCCTGATTAAGATAAAGTATGTCGAATGAAAAAGGGATTATTCAAAAATAGTATTTCCCATAAAAAAATTATATTGATCAATACACTTTTCAATAAGTTATAGCATTATAAAGTTAAAAATGTAAAAAATAAAATTGAGAATTTTCACACAATAATAGCATTTGGTAGCCATTTTCACCATGAAGATAAAATAAAGTCCGAAATTTTTTTTTTCCATGATAAAGTATATTACATTAGCTTTAATTTAAGATATATATAAAAGTGTCAGACTTTCCGGAACACTTTCAAAAGTTAAGTTGAAAAAGTTCTACTTTCTATATGCATTTTTATGTTTTGAATCCCTCCTGTATTAAGGGAAATGGTCCGATTTAAAAAACAAGTATGACGAATTAAAGAGGTATATAAATGTTATTTCTCATAAAAAAATTGTAATGATCCATACATTTTTCAAAAAGTTATAGCATAATAAAGTGAAAAATGTAAAATACAAAATCGAAAATTTTCACACAAAAATAGCATTTGGTAGCCAATTTCACCCTGAAGACAAAATAAAGTACGAAATTTTATTTTTTCCATAATAAAGTGCATTTTATTAGATTTAATTTAAGATATATATAAAAGTGTCAGACCTTCAGGAACACTTTCAAAAGTTAAGTTTAAAAAATTAATTTTTTGTAAAAAAGTTGTTATTTTAAATCCCCTCCTATGGGCAGTTAAAGTGTCAAATATAAAAAAAAATTTTCCAAATGAAAGGTAATGAAATCGTGCATCTATATAAAAAAATAATTATATTGATATGTTCATTTTTAAAAAAGTTACGGCAGTTTTTAGTAAAAAAAAATGAAAAAATTTCGAAAATTTCGAAAATTAGCGATTTTTTAATTTGTAATTTTTTCGGAGGTTTCCCCCATTTACAGGGAATGAGGGAAATTTTTTCAATTTTTAAGGGTAATTTCTTCGACTAGATACGATTTGTGATCTTTTGACGTATCATTGAAAGAAATCGGTTCGGTGAGAGCTGAGAAAAAGTGGTAAAATATTTAAAATGGCCAAAATGTCAAAAAACACACAGATTATTCAATATTAACTCAATCGAATTAAAATTTTAGGATTGACCTTATTATAACTTAAGTTAACACAAAAAAAAAAAAATTATTTGAAATTGCAAACTTTAATGACTTTCTAAAAATGGCGCTTTTTTGAGAAAATTGGCGTTTTTGAGTTTACTGAAAACCATTAAGAAGTTATTATTTTATAGTGATTTTTAAATGTGGTATTGTATAATGTATAATCTATGTTTCATCTAAATTTCAAATATTTAAAACGAATTTCTTGGGATTTAGAGGCCTACAAAGTTAAAAATTATGTTAAAAGACACGTATTCTAGGTGCTCTATCTCTTTTGAGAGACTTAATTTCAAAACATTTTTTTAATTTTTTAGTTATATATTTGCTTAATACACCATAAATATTTGAAGTTTGAGAAAAAAGTTTAACAAGTAAAATTTAGCATTAGAAAATCAGTAAAAATCCGTTCAAAATCAATTAATTTAGTGATAATTTTTTGTTGTTTTCAAACCATATTCTTGTAATTTTTTTATATATGACTGTATACAGGGTGGCCCACCACTCACTGACAACTTAAATAACTTTTGATCCAGTTAATATTTTTAGCTGATTTTTTTTTTAAATATTAGTTAGACGTTAGGTCTATAGCTATATCTCAATAATTAATTTTTTTACATTTTATTAAAAATATTAATTATTTTAAAATTTTAAATAAAAAGTAAAAAAAAAATCTAAGATAGCTATTTTGTAGAGTAGAATTTAAGAAAAATTTTAGTAAAAAAATATCTTATTAATATTCAGTAGTAAATATTCTGTAGCGTTTTGAAGTTTGTGAAAATTTGAATTTTCATGTACTATTTTACGGTATTAAACATTGAAATACGTATTGAGAAAAGGACAGAAGAAAACGCTATCTTTTCAATATACTTTTGAATGAGAGTGATAAGTAATAATTGCCTTATCTAATTTCTTATCATGGTATTTATGCCAAGTTTGTAATGTATACACACTATCATCATATGTATACACAGTAATCATGAAAAGATAGCGTTTTCTTCTGTCCTTTTCTCAATACGTATTTCAATGTTTAATACCGTAAAATAGTACATGAAAATTCAAAATTTCACAAACTTCAAAACGCTACAGAATATTTACTACTGAATATTAATAAGATATTTTTTTACTAAAATTTTTCTTAAATTCTACTCTACAAAATAGCTATCTTAGATTTTTTTTTTACATTTTATTTAAAATTTAAAAATAATTAATATTTTTAATAAAATGTAAAAAAATTAATTATTGAGATATAGCTATACACCTAACGTCTAACTATTATTTAAAAAAAAAATCAACTAAAAATATTAACTGGATCAAAAGTTATTTAAGTTGTCAGTGAGTGGTGGGCCACCCTGTATATAATATATTACAATATAATGTACTATTATATATTATAATTATTACATATAAACTTTTCTGTGAGAATTGTGTATAGGTTTTATAGGTTCTATTGTGGATATTTTTAATTTTAAATTTAATGCTTGGGCGTTGTTTGTCTTTATAGATATCTTTTTAGATAATCTTATTCTGATATACCATTGTTATCGATTCAGTCTGTTATTATTGTAACGAGTCTATCTATACATAGTTTAATAAGTACACAGTATAGAGATATTATTTGTCAATGTCCTAGACGTTTTTTGAGAATTTTTTTACTACTTTTACATATACAGGGTGTTCAGTAAGTCAGGAAACGGGTTTCTATTTTTCTCATTGTTTGTAACAATGAGAACAATAGAAACCCGTTTCCTGACTTACTGAACACCCTGTATAATACATATATTTTAAACTTATTTTTTATACAAAATTGTTTTTTACACTTCAACAAATATGAGATGTTCCGTCGGACATTTTTCTAATGAAGATTGTCATAAATCAGTGTAGGGATCTTTTTATAAAAATTTAATTAATCTTGCTGATTATAATAATGAAGAAGAAAAATTATTATTATATTTACGCACCAATATAACTACGATTTGTGAGTACCACAAAATAAAATATTTAAATAAATTTAATCATTTCTATAAACAAATTATTTGTGATCCTTAAATAATCATAAAAAAATGTTAAAAAGGGTTTACATGAAATACAATTATATCATTTAAAAAAACCCATGAATTTTGTGTTAGAATTAATTCCTGGCAAATTACTGTGTCTTACTTGCTACAAGAATATATTTATTAATCAGCAAACTTTTAATTTTTCATCAGATTTAACTGAAAGTCATAATGACTCATTTGTTCTCATTTGTTGATATTTTGAATCCCTCTTTGTATACAGGTAAAGGGTCAGATTTAAAAAAAAATGTAACAAATAAAAGAAAATTACCTAAGGTTTAATTTAAAAAAAAACGGTAGCACAGTGGGATCGAGGCACAGTGTGAACAAGGCATAGATGGGACAAGTATAGATGATATCTGACAGTGATTAAAATCACTATCATAAGAAACGCTTCGATGCAAATCTGTAGATAGTGTTTCCTTTAGAGAAATTGGTGGATTATTCCAAAAGCAACATCAACTCTAATTTTTTTAATTATATCCTGATTAGTAGATTTTTGATTTTTTAATATATAATATATGAATAAATATCAATTATAGTTTTTAAATTTGGTATGAAATTGTGAGGCCAGCTATGATGTAAGGTTCATAGTGTTGGGCGGTTGATAAGAAAGTAGAGCAGAGAATAAGTGTAGCAGAGATGAGAATGCTTAGTTGGATGAGTGGAGTGACTAGAGAAGATAGGATAAGGAACGAGCATATAAGAGGAAGTATAGGTGTTGCGTCAATCGTGGATAAGATGACAGAAAATAGACTTAGATTGTTTAGTCATGTTATGAGGAGAGAAGAATCGGAAGCTGTAAGAACAGTTATAGAAATGAATGTTGAAGGAAGAAGAGATAGAGGAAGACCAAAAAAGAGATGGAGGGATGCTATTGAATGCGATTTGAGGACAGCTGATGTGAGCGTAGAAGATGTGGGAGATCGTGTCAAGTGGAATCTTAGGATAAGGGTGGCCGACCCCAAGTAGTTGGGATTAAAGCAAAGGCAAAGAAAAAGAAAAAGATTACCAGAAATTCCGGTGGCAATTGAAATAATATGATTGTTGTTTGGGAATGTACAATTTAGCGTTTAGTTGGGTTTAAACAATGTAGCGTCAAATCAATTACCTACTATATCGCTNGTAGCGTCAAATCAATTACCTACTATATCGCTTGTATATTAATATACACTACACTTTAATGATAAAATAAATAAATAAATTCACACATACACACATATGCATTTATAACATGTGTTTAATGAAAGTATAACATGATAAAAAGTAACCGTTAAATTAAAAAAAAAACCCAGCACAGTGGAGTCACGGCATAGTGGGGACGTTGCATAGTTCAAATTATTATCGATTTTTAATATTAAAATCACTATCATAAGAAACGCTTCGATGCAAATCAGTAGATAGTGTTTAATTCTAAGAAATTGGTGGATAATTA
>NW_026099572.1:15706103-15716784 GCF_025091365.1 Daktulosphaira vitifoliae | reverse complement strand
AAATACAAAACCCAGAATTTTAATAAAAAAATAGCATATTTTTGAATACGGTAGCCTTTTGCGCATAGAAGATAGGTCGTCAAGACAAATTTTTTTTTTTCATTTAGTAGTACATAAAATAAGCTTTAATTTGATTTATGTTTAAAGAACACAGTATATCCGGAACATTTTCAAAAATTAAGTTGAAAAAGTTAGTTTTTGTAAAAAAGTTGCTATTTTAATTCCCCCCTGTGAGCAGAATAAGTGTTAGATTTTCAAAAAAAAATGATATCAAATGAAAGGAAATTACCTAAGGTTTCAATATAAAGAAATATTATTTTGATNGAAAATTATCTAAGGTTTTAGTTTAAAAAAAAATTATGTTGATTTGTTGATTTTTGAAAAAGTTATGGAAGTTTTAAGAAAAAAAAGTGAAAAAAATGACAAAATTTGTCAATTTTTAAATTTGTAATTTTTTTGGATATTTCCCCCATTTGCGGGGAACGAGGGAAAATTTTTAAATTTTTAAGGGTAATGTCTTCAACTAGATACAATTTGTGATCTTTTGACGTATTGTTAAAAGAAATCGGTCCAGTGAGAGCTGAGAAAAAGTAGTGACAGACAACAAAAAAAAAAAAAAATTAAAAAATTAAAAAATAAACACATCATGGTAAAATTAATACCTTCTCAGCTTCGCATCGAAGCTTAAATGGAATATAAATTTTAGTACTCATATTAAATGTAATGTAACTCGAAAAATATTTGTTTAAATGAAAAAATATATGATAATTTTTTTGTTTATAATTGTCTTTTAAACAACTTTTGTACGAAACTTTTTTTTGTAAGTTATATAATTTTTGAAAAAATTAAAAAAGCTCATATTTTAGAACTTTTGCGAGGCTCTAAAAAAAAAGCTCAATTCCAATCAATGAGGACTATTAGTATGTCGTTATACATATTTTAATTCAACTTTTAAAAAAACAAAATTTGATTGGGAATTTTTTCGGGAATTTTTCCTTTGTTGACTGGCCTAGATGTCAATTTTAAACTTGTAATTGAGTTAAAAGTTATGGTAATATATTCAATTTTTTTTACTATAAACTTTCATAAATCTTTATCAAAAATTTTTNTATATTCAATTTTTTTTACTTTAAACTTTTATAAATCGTTATCAAAAATATTTCATCAACTTTAAAGAACCAAAAAAATAGGTTAAAATTGAAAATTTGGACTGATTGTTTTTAATATATTAAAAATCGAAAAAATTTTTTTTTTCTTTTAATTATTATTTTATATATAATTAGTAATAATATAAAAAATTAGAAATGATAGAAAAAGTCTACTTGCAGATTTGAAAATAACGCGTAAAGTTGATTTAAAAAAGTATTTTTTTGCTTCTGATGAAAGTTCCTTGTAGTCCAGTGCATTTTTTTATAGTATGTGACGTAAAAAATTGACCTATCATCAATAGTACTATTTAACACATTAGTTAATTAAATTAGTTATTGTGAACATCATATAATAAAGTGTAACTGCTCGGCAATTGGTAATGCGGTGTTATTGTCTAGATAGTATTAATTTCGTGGTGAATAAAAACTAATTTTGAACATTATAATTCAGTAATAACATAATTAAATTTTCCTAAATAATGCAGTCGCANCAGTGGCGGAACTACGTTCACTGAGGCCCGTGAATACAATTTTTCGAAGGCCCTATTATATCTGTAACCAAATTCAGCTGACATAGGGATTTTAGTTTATACACATTAAAAATGTGTATAAAATTATGTAATTAAATTACATTAAATTATGTATACTGTATAGTTTATTAAGAACTTATTGAATTATAAATTGAATTAAAAAATTACAAATATGAATATACTTATACTTGAAAACTTTTTTTTCTGCTATGGTCTTGAGAAAATAACTTAACTAATGACGACAAATTCAATTTTTTAGCCCGCTCATTTTCAATTGAAATTATTGCTTGGTCACTGAGCCATGTTTGGCACATTGTGCTCCTGAGATAATTATTTATTAATTTAAGTTATGAGTATGTCCTCTCTGCGCTTGCCACAGTAACCGGTAATGTAAGGAACAAATAAAATGCTGTTAACAATCTGGGAAACTAGTAATTAAATTATTATTATCAATTATTAGTTATTTAGTCATATCAAAAACGCTGCGACAAGATTTAAGCTCAGAAGCAAACAGAAATTTAAATGATTCGATTTGTGTTGTAAGTTCTGCTGGATTAAAGTCCTCAAATGCCTCTGCCAACTTTTTTGCACTCTTACCGATCTCTTCATCGGATATTACAGTTGGTCGTAAAATACAACTAAATAAATCACTTATTTCACTAAGGCCTACAAATCTTGTTTTCAATTGTGTAACAACAGTATCAATACATCGATATAAAACTTGAGTTTTAAAATAATGGTTTCCTTCTGAAAGACGTTTATCTTGACATAGCTCACCATAAAATTTTTTTACTTTTCTAGTTCGTATACAAGAAAACTCGGGCGTTACATTCCATCGTAATGCTTTAGAATTAGCTTCTTCCAATAAAATATTAAAGTTATCGCGGATTTTTCCCATATTTTCCAATGTGCTTTTTATCAAATCAACAGCTTTGCCAATATCAGCTCCAAGTGATTGAAGTATTTTAGATCCTAAATTAATTTTTGACAATATTTTATACATCAATAGAATTAAAATAATTGTTTCATAACTTTCGAAATATTTTTTGAGTGTGGAGGCATTGTTTTGTTCATCCTTATTACGCCCGGTCAACGTAATGTTGTTTATAACTTTCATAACATCTGGGTACATATGGTTGAGTGATATCAAACAATCAATTCTAGACGACCATTGTGTTGGGCACAGCCTTTTGAGTGATCTATTTCACAGCTTTCTTTTTTCAATTTTGCACATCGAAGTATACTGTTTCCCAAAAAAGTATATAGAGTTTTTAACATCTCAAAAAATTGTCTGATTTCCGCAATAACAGAATCGTTTACCGCCAAATTTAAATTATGCAATGCACAATGGACATATTTTGCTTTTTTCTGTCGTTTCCGAAGTCGAGCCTGCAAACCATTATGTTTACCACTCATACTTGATGCTCCGTCTAATCCAATTCCTCTAAATTTACCAAAATCAAGACCATTATTTTTAAATGTTTTAACTGTTTGTTCTTCTATTGCTTCAATCAGAAGCTTAGTAAAAAAATTTAAATCTAATATATTGTTACTTGGGGACGAAGATGAAGAGCTGGATGGTATTTTACCTAAAAATTCGTTGGACGATAAAGGTAAGAAACTAGATGATGTTTTATGTGCAATAGTGGTGACTGAAGAAGAAGGTAAGGGACTTGATGGCATATTTTGTGTTACATTGGCTCAAAAAGAGTTTGTAGAAAAAGATGGTTCAATTTCCGAATTTTTGATAAAGTACTTTGAAAAAGACGGCAACAATTTAATCTTTTGCTCTTCTTCTGCTTTACGTTTTCGTTTACTCGCTTCACTTTCAAATCTTTTTTTATTCGGACCATTCATTATAAAATGAGATTCTCAAAGTCAAGTTGTACACTAAAATTATAACACAAGAACAATACGTTTTCTTTCTATATTTTATAACATTATTATTAATATTATTTGTCAATCATTTAATCGGTCCCAGATGTCTGTCAACGAGGCATGCACTGATGTCGGCGTTTGTTCNAACGAGGCATGCACTGATGTCGGCGTTTGTTCCCCCTTCCGGTCCATGTGTGTCGTCGCCGTCAAGTGGTCTGGCCGTTTTGTTCAAATGTGTTTTGGCCGGTCGTCTATTCTGTCTCCAGCCTTCTACTTAATTTTATTTTGCGTATTTGAACATCTCATGGCTGCCTAACTTTACTTTTGGCCCTGGCGATCGAGCCATGGGTGAAGATTCATTTGTTGGCTAAGGCCTGGGCATCATGATAATATAATTTGGTAACTTTGTACAGCATTCCCGTTTTTCTTTATTTTGTTTTTATTTATAATAATACATTTGACTTTGTGAATTATCTACGATACGAATTGTATTATATCGTTTAAGATCGTTTACAATGTATACAACAGTACGCGCTAGACACGCTATAATCATTAGTATTGTTGGGTTACCTTTTGACACCATTTATTATGTACCTTTCATACAAAAGCTTAAATGAATTGGATTTAGATTGAAATTCCTCTCCTCTGAGAATTTAGGAGAGTGAACATTTATTATATGAGAGTTATGGAGTCAAACCGGAGCCGGCAGGCATAGATGATCCTTTTTTTTATATTTTTTATTTTTTTTTATTAAGTTATAAAAATTGGGAAATCATTCTCTACATTATGCTCGGATTTGTTTTTGTTTAGCGAAAACCTTGTTGTACAATATTACAATAGTTTAGGAGTACTTTTGGTTTGCCTATTCGACTGGAATAATTTAAATTTTAAAGCACTCGTTTCTACTTATTTTATCAAAAAGTTTAAAAAAATACATTTTAAAGAAATAAGTATATATGGGTGCCCGGTAAACTATACTTGTTATGAAAACTATTTGTTATTTTTTTTTTTCAAATATTACTTCCAATTAATATGCTTTGCCTTTATGATACTTACTAGGAAATTTATTTTTATTTTGTTGAGATGAAGCTAAAATAAATAAGCAGAATATTTATGATACATTATAAAATATAAGTGTTTAATAATTACTATTTATTGTATTTAAACAAAAATCAGTATTCGAGTCCCGACATAAAACGGATCTAATGTAAAGAAAATAAAATTTTTTTTGAAAGCTGATAATGATAAAAATCACTATTATAAAACCCCCTCAAAAAACTAAACTTTAAAAATTCAAAATTATTTTTACATTCAGCAGGTGATGTTTTATCTGAAAAATTAAAAATTATTTTTCTTAGATTATTGAGGGAAAATGATCTTAGTGGTAAACAGCTATTTTATATTTCATTTCTAATAATAGTATTTTTAAGATTTTTAGTTTAAATTGACGCAGTTGCATTGCACTTCCGGCTTTACCGCTGGATGGTGACCTAAAATACATCATTAGCGCAGTCGAATAAGGATTTTTTTGCAAACTAAGAAGTAATTAAGGTAAGTGCTAAATAATTACAGCAATTATTATTTGTAGCACCCTTAATGAAATATTTGCAAAATAGAGAACCTACAGCTTTAACAGACTAAAAGTCTAGAAAGTCCCAAAAAAATAAATCTTTAAGACTTAATTGGTTATAAGCTTATTAAATTTGGGGTTAAGGTATATATAAGCAATAGCTATAGGCTTAGTATAAGGAAATTATTCTAACGTGGTTTGTACTAAAAATAAATATTAGGTAAATCCACAGGCCACGTGATCAGCACGTTATAATTCCACTGACCTACTTGCAATTTATTTATATACTTGCGACTTCATCAATCAGTATGTTAGGTAAGACCATATTCAAATTGTCGATAAAGTTGATTACAAGGGAAGTTAGAGCTACGTGGACTCGCAACTGGGGGATCGAAAGCCTATCTAATCAGGCTGGAGGACTACCTTCAGGAGGAGGGTGTTAATGTGAGGAATATCAAATTTTACACCGTTCAACCCAAGAATCATCTCCCTCAAAGCGAGGATGTACCTAAAGGGAGTACAAGTCAGACTAGTGGAGCTGCCAATGATAGACCGGAAAATTTACTGAATAAAGCCGAGGACGATAAAACCGAGTGAAATTTCTCACAGGACATGTACACGACTTTATGTTCGTACCTAGACGAGTATATGGCCAAAATTTAGGACTTAGAGAACACGGTGTCCCTCCAGCGCGACCATATTGCCCGGCTGGAAACGAAGGTCGTCACTTTGACATCGCAAGTCAACCTGTCCACCAATATTGTGGAAGAGGTACCTGGCAGTACCAACATTGGAACCATACCGCTCTTCACACACTTAGGCAAATTATGGCGGACAGAACCGACACACCAGAAATCTGATCAGAAGGATGTGAGCAGATGGCCATCCCGGAAAGTTTCGACCGAACTCTGTCGGAGTTTTCCGGAAAGAAACAAGAGGACACCAACGCTTTCATTGAAGAGGCTGAAATGGTCCTAATTGAAGGGAATGTACCGCACCAGAAGTGGGTACGTGTACTGTCACCACAGTTAAAAACAGAGGCAGGTAAGTGGTGGGGTACCATACGCTGCTTGAACCCCACATGAACAGTGTTCCGGTAACAATTTTTGAGGAGTTTCAATAGCATTGCTATACTTACCCAAGTACGCAATGATCTCCACAGTACTCAGCAAGGTGAGCGATAATTCCTAGGGGAGTTTGTAATGTGGAAAAGCAAGCTAGCCCGTTGTCTCGACTCAAGGCTCACAGAGTACGAGTTGGTCAACCTATTCATAGGGCTTATGCGCAGTGACCACCGGGTCCACGCAAGAGTGAGACGCCCGAGGTCAATGGAAGATCTGCTAGAGCTGGCTAGTGACTTGGACGTAGAGGACATTCCTCCGGAACGGTAGCCCAAAGAAAACAGGTATTCGATGGAAGGGAATAGCTTCAAATGGGAAAATAAAAAACCGCCACCGGAGAAAGAGGTTATTAGACAGGTAAAAAGCCCATTTGGAGCGGCACGTTGCAAAAACTGTAACCAGACTGGGCACTGATGGACGAATTTCCCGGAAAGAAATATGGCGAGGACGGGAAACGGGATGAGTTCCGGACGGTTCACGGGAAACCGACCGGACAAGAAAAAGTAGCCCGCCAAAAGTACCGTAAGCGTAAGCCCGGTACCGAAATTTCCGACCAGGAACCCAAAAAGGCACCGGAGAAGTGCAAACATATGCAGCTTGCCGTTATCAAACCCGTAGAAACGGAGTATCCACGAAGAAATATATGATAGATAGGTAAGTATCAGAAATATAAGAGAGTAGCGCAAAACGTCCTAACAAAGGAACACAAGCAGCTTTTTCCGAGAACAGTTTGCCGAACAAATCTCTGGAAGACCTGGAACAAGACTAGCTAACACATGAGTTGTTAACGGTTCCACATTATTTCCCGTTAAAACTTCCGAAGGAGTTAATTCCTTTTACTCGTATCACTCGGAACCGAAGGAAATCTGACACAGATTCACTTTATGACCTCCGGGTCCCAGTCGCAAAATTATTTACCGGAGAAATGTTGACTGACGAACAGGGTTATTATTCAGCGTCCGACCAGGACCCAAACTTAGACGAATTACCCAAGCAATAGTCAGAACAAACATATCTGCATGGTAAAAGTGATTCTTTTAGCACAGCTAAGAACGGTAAAAGAGCAAAAACTTACCCGGAGAATATAGCAATTTCCGACAATAGAACCTGGCAAGCCAAATATGCAACTTTAGCACCGTATGTCCGGAAACTCTGGAGTGACAATCAGATTTGGCAGCGCTTACACCAGGAATTCTATTTGCAAGCTGGTATTTTGCTAAAAGCCTGGTAAATAATGGAACGTACTGCAATATTATCGTCGTTACGTCGCATATGCCAGATCACCTGTTATGGAGGTATCATGATCATATTTCTGCCGGATATCCAGGGTGGTAAGAAAATAACCAGAACATTTGTAGTCGATTTTTCTAGACCAGTGTGAGAGAGTCTGTACGTTAATATGTCGCAAGGTGTCACGTTTGTGCTTGCGTTAAACCTCTGAACCAAAAGCAAAACGACCCAATGCGACCAAGACAGCCCCACTAGCCATGGGAGGTTGTTAGTATTGATCTCGTGGGCCATACCCAAAATCTCAACGTGGAAAAACTTGCCTACTTGTAGAAACAGACTGCTACAGTAGATGGGTAGAAGCATACCTCCTAGGGCAAGCCACCGCTAAGACGCACTCTAGAAAGAGAGTTCTTCTCTCGTTTCAGCTATGCTAGAGTACTTCTCTCAGACAACGGAACACAGTTTGTCTCCAAAACAATGGAAATAGCACTGGAGAAGTGGGGTACAGAAGGATGGACAATGGCAATTTACCATCCAAGAGCAAACCCAGTAGAACGCCAAAACCAGAATTTAAAAAAAGGCCTTCGTACAGCTTTAGTTGACAAACCATGTAATCACTGGGAGAGCTATATTCCGAATATACTTTTTTCAATAAGAAATCGTCGGAACAGGCCAACAAGAAACACTCCCTCTGAGCAGGCTTTTGAGCGAAAAGCCAAAGCCCCCGACGATTAACTGCTGGACATTATTTCTATGGGTAAACATCCGAAACAAGTAGAAATAGCCGGACAGAAAAAGGATTACACCGAATCATTACCGAATAAACAACAATTTTCCCTGTAAAGGCCGAAGAATGACTATAACTCCGGTGGGATAACCGAAAACTCCGATATCTTCGGTGGAAAAATTAAAATATCTCGGGGGGAGGACAACCCTCTAAAAATTTGAAGCCATCTTTCGGTAAAAACAACACTGGTCACAATTAATCCCGTAAAAATCACCGCAAACGCTTTGAGGAAAGGGATTAGGTGTATTACTGCGCACATCCTCTATCCAGCGCGGATAAAAAGTTTCATGCCGGCTTTGCCCCAAAGTGGCTGGGTCCCGTGCAATTAGCAAAAAGATTAGGTGAGGAAGTATTTGCGACCAATGGAAAGCGTTGGTTGAAGCTGGATGTTACGGCCATGAAACATGACACTTTGGGAAGTAATCCTAACAATCATTCTCTGTTACAGGATGAACGACAACTAGCAGCAAGGAGTAGCCCGCCCGTTCCACCCATCTCACCGATTAGCTGCCAAAACCACGACCATGATGTGCCAACAGGCGAGACGGCTGATGTGGCAAGCAGCGGCATTACTGGGGGAAATCCACAAAGAGTTATCGAAATGGAGCCAGGCTCGAGTCAGAACAGCAGAAGTCTGGAAGTTGTGATGCCAACCACTACTGTGGGCCGCTTTCGATTACGGCTTGACTGAGCAGGTCCGCCAAGGGGAAACCCGGATGGTCCGGCACAATCGCGGCCACATACTCACTGTCCAAGGCAACCGGCACAAGAGCGGCTGGAGCGAAATCGGCAAAACCACCGGCACAATACTCGGGACAATCACGGTAGTTTCCGTCCGAAACAGGTGGCAAAAGCTCCCAGCCAGCCTCTCCCCGACGCAGTAGTGGTAAATGGAGTGAGAAGTGGGTCTCGTCCTGACGGAAACATGTTCCTAGGAAACGACCGGATAGATCCGCCATTGGACCTTACCTTCCAACAGCCAGATATCATGGAGATGATAGAGGTGGAGCCCGATGCACAGTGGAATGAAACGCCGATTTAGGCGGCCAAAAGTATCATTTTTTAAAAGTCACTTAAATTTTTTTTTTTTAGCAAAACACATTAATATCATACTTAAGGGTTTTAATACAAATTTTCAAGGGCATAAGTTGATTTAGTGAAGGTGTAGAGCTATTTTAATATTATACTTCTAAAATTTATCCGTATTTTCAGTTATTTTGAGTTTATTTTTGTACATTTTTTTTTATGTCTTAAAAAATATTTTAAAATTAAAAANTATTTTTGTACATTTTTTTTATGCCTTAAAACATAATTTAAAATTTAAAAAATTTTTATATCTATTAAAAAAGATATCCTTTTTCAAATAAAAAAGAAAAAAAAAGTTTTTTTTTTATTTTTGTCGAATGTAACATATTTATACTTCAAAAAAAAATCGAATTTTTTTGTTTTTTTCTCTAGTTTGCTCGTTTAAAGAGACTAACTAAAAATTACGCAAAATTACACGTTAATCCATACATGTGACTTGTAGAGCAAGTCATTAGCTATACTATGAAAAAAAAAAAATTTGCGCTCGATAATATTTGAACTGTACATACTGCATTTACCTAGAATAAACGAATATTTTCCTAAAAATCGTATGTTTTACAGGATTTTTACTTTAAAAATAAAATTTGTCATTATTTATTATTAATTGTTATAGGATTACAATGATATATAAATATGAATATTTTAGTTTTATACATATAAAGAATAATTATGCTATTGATAAATTCATGTCAGAAAATTAATGATTTAATTGACTATTTAATTCATCTTCTTTATAGTTGTCATCATTATGAGGGAATATTACTAACATCAATATACAAGGAATCAATATAATTTTTTTTTTTATAGATACCTTAGATATTTACCTATCATTTTATATATTTTTTTTATAAATTTAACCCTTTCCCTGCCCACAGGGGGGGATTTAAAATGACATCTTTTTCACAAAAAATTAATTTTTTCAACTTGACTTTTGAAAATGTTCCGGAAAGTCTGACACTTTTATATATATCTTAGATTAAATCTAATGTAATATACTTTAATTTGAAAAAAAAAAATTTGATCTCTGGACTTGTCTTCATGACTACCGAATCCAAAAATATGCTATTTTTTTGAAAAAATTCTTGATATTATATTTTACATTTTTTAACATTATGATGCTATAACTTTTTAAAAAATGCATGAATCAATTCTATTTTTTAATAATAAATATTTTATATATACCTCTTTCATTCGACATACTTTTTTTTTAAATCGGACCTTTTCCCTTTATACAGGGGGGGTGCAAACCTTTTAAAATGCGTATAGAAAGTAGAACTTTTTCAACTTAACTTTTGAAAATGTTCCGGAAAGACTGACACTTTTATATATAT
>NW_026099572.1:15705581-15705779 GCF_025091365.1 Daktulosphaira vitifoliae | reverse complement strand
TGTGTCTGTTACCACTTTTTCTCAGCTCTCACCGAACGGATTTCTTTCAACGATACGTCAAAAGATCACAAATCGTATCTAGTCGAAGACATTACCCTCAAAAATTGCAAAAAAATCCCCTCGTTCCCTGTAAATGGGGGAAACCTCCAAAAAAATTACAAATTTAAAAATCGCTAATTTTCGAAATTTTTTCAATTT
>NW_026099572.1:15690588-15705481 GCF_025091365.1 Daktulosphaira vitifoliae | reverse complement strand
TTTTAGGAAAATACTCGTTTATTCTAGGTAAATGCAGTATGTACAGTTCAAATATTATCGAGCGCAAAATTTTTTTTTTTCGTAGTATAGCTAATGACTTGCTCTATAAGCCACATGTATGGATTAACGTGTAATTTTGCGTAATTTTTAGTTAATCTCTTTAAATGAGCAAACTAGAGAAAAAAACGAAAAAATTCGATTTTTTTTTAAGTATAAATATGTTTAATTCCACAAAAATAAAAAAAAATCTTTTTTTTCTTTTTCATTTAAAAAGGATATCTTTTTTAATAGGAATAAAAAAAAAATTTTATTTTAAATTATGTTTTAGGGCAGTGGTCGGCAACCTTTTTTAATTCTCGGGCCACATTTACAAATTAAAAGGAGTTCGCGGGCCAGATAAAAAAAAAAAATTTATAATTACATTATTTATTATGCAAAAAAATACTATCTAAAACTTAAAATAATAAAATGTATAAAATAAAAATTACAGTTTTTAATATAATTATAATATGAAAGTATGAATGTAATGTATTGGTAAAATGCTTAATGATATTCAATTAAATTAGTCGATTTAGAATTTAAAGCGGGCCGTATTCAATAGCCACGCGGGCCGGATACAGCCCGCGGGCCTCCGGTTGCCGACCACTGTTTTAAGGCATAAAAAAAAATATACAAAAATAAACTCAAAATAACTGAAAATACGGATAAATTTTAGAAGTATAACATTAAAATAGCTCTACACCTTCACTAAATCAACTTATGCCCTTGAAAATTTGTATTAAAACCCTTAAGTATGATATTAATGTGTTTTGCTAAAAAAAAAAAATTTAAGTGACTTTTAAAAAATGATACTTTTGGCCGCCTAAATCGGCGTTTCATTCCACTGTGCGTGGCATAGTTTGGTCCAGTATAGATTTAATCTGACAGTGATTAAAATCACTATCATAAAAAACACTTCGATGCAAATCTGCAGAAAATGTTCAATTCCAAGAAATTGGTGGATAATTACAAAACTATTTCTATTTCCTACTAATTCCTAAGTTATATCCAAATTCGTAATTCTTAGATTCAAAAATATAATATATAACTATATAATTGTTATATTGAACTGTTTTCAAATTATTATTGATATTGATGTTTGATATGTTAAAAGTATAAATTTTCTCTTTCGAAAATTATAAAAATTTTCAGAAAAAATTGTTTTTTTGATTTTTAAACACATTTCTAAAATTTAAGAAAATGGTGATTTTGATGCTATTGACCTGTAGTTACTATAGTATAACATATCACGTGATAGGTACAGTTGAACTATATCAACTTTTTAATCATAATGGAGTTAAAAATAATCAATGCGCACTTTATTAATGATTAATGTCAAAGGTATTCAATATTAATTATATTTTTCCTTACATTAAACACATTATGCATTTATTAGTTTTAAACAATGAATCTTATGTTTGTGAACTTTTAAGTGAACATAATGTAAATAAAACAAAATCGATTATAAATGTTTTTGTTTTATTTACACTTTGTTCACTTATATAAATAAAATTTTATATACAGTAACAATTTAAAATATATATATTTGTGAAGTATATATATTTTTACATAAATTATTCAAATTTTATTTATTACATTAGACTACATTTTTCAAATTCGCGTTAAATAGAAAAAAAATGAAAAAACCCAATACAGTGGGATCGCGGCATAGTTAAGACATGGCATAGTTAGGTCCAGTAAAATTTAATCTGACAGTGATTACAATCACTATCATAAAAAACGGTTCGATGCAAAT
This sequence comes from Daktulosphaira vitifoliae, assembly GCF_025091365.1. Taxonomy (NCBI): domain Eukaryota; kingdom Metazoa; phylum Arthropoda; class Insecta; order Hemiptera; family Phylloxeridae; genus Daktulosphaira; species Daktulosphaira vitifoliae. Next base: position 15,703,686 of record NW_026099572.1, on the reverse strand, counting down.
CTGTATATAATGTTTAATTTTAAGAAATTAATGGATTATATATATCCAGATTAGTAATTCTTAGATTCAAAAATATATATATTATATAAAATTATATATTATATAATTGTTATATTGAACTGTTTTCAAATTATTATTGATATTGATTTTTGATATGTTAAAAGTATTAATTTTTAACCTTATTTATTTTGTCATTTAAAGTGAATGTTTCTAATAAAAAAAAAATGAATTTATTATCATAACTTTTAGCTCAACTTGCAAGTTTAAACTTGACATTATTAAATAAAAAAAAATGAAATTTTTAAGATTAATATGCAGTTAGCAAATTTTATAATTACTATTTACAGTAAATTTATCAGATTCAATAACTTATAATTGTTGATGATCCCATCATTGTAGTCTCTTCTTGTGAGAAGAAATTTTTTATTTACGTTATTTTATATTATTTTACTATGTGTTTTTTTTGAGACCGCGATTTATTTTTCTAACCCTCAGTTAACCTACTTTTTTCAACGATACGTAAAATTAATACAATTCATATTTTGAAGATATTACCTTCTGTAATATAGGTCATTATTTTATAAAACTGAAAACAAAGCATTTTTGTAATGTTTGGTTTAACTATGAATTTCTTAATCTATTATTACAAAAATATAATATAGTCTATTATTTGTAAACCTAGAAGTAGAACACTTATGTAATGTTTAGATTAATTGTAATTCCCCAAATTATTGTAACTAGACCAAGAAGTAAATATTTATAAACATATTTGAGAATTATTGCATTATGAATCTCTTGATCTATTATTACTAAAATATAATATAGTCTATTATTTGTAAACCTAGAAGTAGAACACTTTTGTAATGTTTGGATTAATTGTAATTCCCCGAATTATTGTTACTAGATCAGGAAGTAAATATTTATAAACCTTTTTGAATTTTATAAAAAGACAAACAAAATATTTTAGTATATAAGATGAAATGGAATGAATTGAAAGGGGAGAAAGAGAAGACCTCGGGAGTACCGAAGGTAATCTCTTTCCGTGTGTTACGTTTGTGACTTTAAGTTTTTATTTTGTGTATTATTTATTTATCCGTTTTTAAGTGTATTAATTTTTTATATGTTTTATTTTGATTGATTATATCTTTATTAACTACATTTTGCGTTATTATTGAACTACTAAAAATATAAGTTAGAACAAAAAGATTGTTCCATATAAATACAACAAAGTGATATTTAAATACAACACTTCAAAAATTGAAAAAAAAATTCATTAATCAAATAACAAGTAGCTTAACCAGCTTTATCCATACAAACAATTAAAATCATTCATTTCTAATATTAGCTTCGATGCGAAGCTGAGAAGGTGTTAATTCTATCATGATGTGTTTTTTTTTTTTTTATGTCTGTTGCCACTTTTTCTCAGTTCTCATTGGACCGATTTCTTTCAACAATACCTCAAAAGATCACAAATCGTATCTAGTTGAAGACATTACCCTTAAAAATTGAAAAAAATTTCCTCGTTCCCCGCCAATGGGGGTAATATCCAAAAAAATTACAAATTTAAAAATCGGTAAATTTTGTCATTTTTTCACTTTTTTTTCTTAAAACTTCCATAACTTTTTCAAAAATAAACAAATCAACATAATTTCTTTTTATACTAAAACCTTAGATGTTTCCCTTTCATTTTATATCATTTTTTTGGAAATCTAACTCTTAACATGCTCATTGGGGGTGATTTAAAATAGTAACTTTTTTACAAAAACTAACTTTTTTAACATAATTTTTGAAAATGTTCCGGAAATATTGCGTCCTTTAAACATATATCAAATTAAAGCTTATTTTATGTACTATAAAATGAAAAAAAAAAATTTGTTGCGACGACCTATCTTCTATACGAAATTGCTGTTGTAAGTATCCATCAATTTCTTAGAATTAAACACTATCTACAGATTTGCATCGAAGCGTTTCTTATGATAGTGATTTTTATCACTGTCAGATTAAATCTATACTGGACCCAACTATGCAACGTCCCCACTATGCCGCTACCCCACTGTGCTGGATTTTTTTTTAAAAGCATTTATTGTCGAATTAGATCTGATACGATAAAAGCATTCTACTACAAAAGTAAATAATTTTTTAACTCTATTTGTGTGTGCTCTTACCAGTCTATAATATTCCAAATTTTTTTGTAACATGTTGCTATGTAAATCATAAATTAAGAAAAAAAAAAGATTTTTGTTTCACATTAATTTAAAGATGGATTTTTATAATTATAATAAAATTTTATAGTACGTATAGTTAAAGTAAGTCATTAAAATGAAATAAGTTCTAAATATTTTCATTGTACAATCTTTTTAAACACCAAAAGCTAATTAGAAATGATTACTATGATTTTTATTGAAGTTTTAATTACGATAATAATGTAAAAAAAACCCAGCACAGGGGGGTCGCGGCACAGTGATGACGTGGTATAGATGGATCAAGTATAATGATATCTGACAGTGATTAAAATCACTATCAAAAAAAAAAAAACGCTTCGATGCAAATCTTTAGATATTGTTTTATTTTAAAAAATTGGTGGACTATTCCAAAAGCTACATGATCTGCTAGTTCATTATTAATATCCTAATTAAGATAAAGTATGTAGAATGAAAAAGGGATTATTAAAAAATATTATTTCTCATAAAAAAATAATGTTGATCCATACACTTTTCAATATGTCATAGCATTATAAAGTTAAAAATGTAAAAAATAAAATCGAGAATTTTCACACAATAATAGCATTTGGTAGCCATTTTCACCGTGAAGATAAAATAAAGTCCGAAATTTTTTTTTTCCATGATAAAGTATATTACATTAGCTTTAATTTAAGATATATATAAAAGTGTCAGACTTTCCGGAACACTTTCAAAATTTAAGTTGAAAAAGTTCTACTTTCTACATGCATTTTTTAGATTTGAACCCCCCTCGTATATAGGGAAATGGTCGGATTTAAAAGAACAGTATGTCAAATGAAAGATGTATATAAATACTACTCCTCATGAAAAAATTGTACTGATCCATACATTTTTCAAAAAGTTATAGCATAATAAAGTTAAAAATGTAAAATACAAAATCGAAAATTTTCACACAAAAATAGCATTCGGTAGCCATTTTCACCATGAAGATAAAATAAAGTCCGAAATTTTTTTTCTGCATAATAAAGTATATTACATTAGCTTTAATTTAAGATATATATAAAAGTGTCAGACCTTCCGGAACATTTTCAAAAGTTAAGTTGAAAAAGTTTATTTTTTTTTTAAAAGTTGTCATTTTAAATCCCCCCTTGGCATGTTAAGGGTTAAATTTATGAAAAAAATATACCAAACGAAAGGTAATGATATTATACATTTATATAAAAAAGAATTATATTGATATGTTCATTTTTGAAAAAAATTTTTTTTGTAAAAAAGCTACCATTTTGAAACCCTTCCTGTGGGCTGTTAAAGGGTCAAATGTTCACAAAAATATATAAAATGATAGGTAAATATTTAAGGTATCTATAAAAAAAAAAATTATATTGATTCGATCATTTTAAAAAAAGTTATGGTAATTTTAAGTAAAAAAAATTGAAAAAATTTCGAAAATTAATGATTTTTAAATTTGTAATTTTTTTGGAGTTTTGCCCCATTTACGAGGAACGAGGGCATTTTATTCAATTTTTGAGGATAATGTCTTCGACTAGATACAATTTGTGATCTTTTGACGTATCATTGAAAGAAATTGGTTCGGTGAGAGCTGAGAAAAAGTGGTAACAGGAAAAAAAAAAAAAAAAAATAAATAAACACATCTTAGTAAAACCAATACCTTCTCAGCTTCGCATCGAAGCTAAAATTGAACTTTTTTGATAAATTTACTGTAAATAGTAATTATAAAATTTGCTAACTGCATAATAATCTTAACAATTTCATATTTTTCATTTAATAGTTTCTGATTGTTTTAAACTGGAAATTAATGATGGAAAATATTGAACTATACTATGGACGCTCAATTACAGTTCTTATTTGAATAGTAAAAATATTCATTCAACTATTCAATTAACTACTTAATTAAGTACTATTCGAATTGTAATGCCTATAAAATTAAAAAATTATGTCACTAACCAATTTGGCAAGACATAAAGTAGGATCAAAAAAAGATAAAAAAAAACAGTTTATCCAAAAAAATGAATTTTGTTATGTTATAATTTAAATTAAGAAAAAATTAATGATTTTCAAAATTTGTATAGGATATTAATAAAATATTTTTATGTATAAAAAATATTACATTAATTCTGTCAAAATAAATATATATATTTAGAAAATTGTATATTTATAAATAAACTCCAGGTGTAACTGGTTATCGTTTATTTCAAATAATTTATAGGCGATATTTTATAAAGTGTATATTGTACACTGTTCATAGACAATATAAATACAATAAAATGTTAATCCAAGAACCCGAATTAACCAATAAACCAAATACTAAAGCTATTTTTAAAGGAAATACAAAATCCGACACCTTAAATTACATTATAATGTAGATTACAATTTGAAATATTAAATAATTTTTTTTATAAAAATATAAGAAATAATTAAAATTTAATATAAAAAAAAAAACGAAAATAAAATATTCATAAAAATCTAAATTCGATATAAGATTGATATTTAATGCAATAAGAGAAACAATTAAGATTTTCCGAACAAATTTTTTTCTTCTTATTTTACATAAAAAAATTAATAATTTTCCTTTTTATCGTTGTTTTCAATGCGTAAAAGCTGATACATGAATCCAAATAAGCTATATATCTCAGTAGAACGTGATCAATTCTCGTTATCATTCAGAAATTCCTGGACCATCAGCCTATATTTTTTATTAACCCTTAGGCTGTATAATAACTCAAAAAAAAAAAAAAGAAATATTAAATTTAAATTTTATATTATAATAATTAAAATGATAAAATTGAATTTATTACTGTTTAGTTTTGTATAAGTAAGAGAATGATTGAGTTACTATGTATTTATTGAATAAAATGATATAATATAATTTTCTCTCGAAGTATGAGTACGAGAAATTTATAAAAAAATGTAAAGTATAGAAAAACAAAGTGATACTTACGCATTTATTAATAAATAGTATTTTGAAATAGACATTATTTTTAATAATTATCACATATATTATCAATAACGCTACTCATACCAGTAGTTATTTAAGCTTTTGCTGACTGAAATATATTTACTGTTTTGCAAATGAAATTCTTAAAAATAAAGGGGAAGTGGGGGATAACTTACATACGAAAACAATATTAATCTTATGATACAATGCAATTACAAAATGATAATAAATTAATGACTTATCTGATGTCGGCTTGAGAAAAATTGAGACAGTGGCACAGTATATTGACCGGAAACTAATACTGAACAAAATCAATAACGACTACAAGGCAATCAATTACTAATTGTACGGCTGCTGATTACTAGATGCGCGAGACAAGTGTACTGTTTACGTACAAAAAAGGTTGTGTCGCTCGCTGAGGAAGTAACGACGGCCGGACGTAGCATGAAAACGTTCGAACCGGTCATACACGCGTGACACACTCTACCCAACATTTCCTCCCCGAGTTGAAAGTTATTTCAGCTTTTAAAATCTTTGTTGGTGTTTAGACAACATAAAACATTAAAAAATAATAATAACAAAATTAAGAATCAGAACAATTCGTAATACATTAAAAAAATACATACAATCATATGAATACATATTAAAATTATAAGGAAGTAAAAATGGTAACAAAAAATGATTAAATAAAATAAAAAACATAACATTAGTTTTTTTTGTGAGGTGTACCTTTACATTTAATGGATTGTATGAGATTAAATATTATTATCAGAAATCATAGATTAAAATAGGAAAATAGTTTTAATGGTGATCATTCACCTACTGGCAGCTTGACTAATTTAACGACTGGGTGCTTATATAAACCATCTTGAGTTTTTACTGTCACTACCCGTACTATTCCGTTAATACCGGGATGTATATGTAAGATTCTTCCCATGCGCCAGTCAGTTGGTGGATGATTGGGGGATTCTACGATGACTAAATCGCCCACCTTAAGATTGCCGTCAGAGTTTGTCCACTCTTGCCGTCATTGGAGTGTTGTTAAATATTCTCGCGTCCATCGCTTCCATAATGATTGATGCATCTGCTGAATTAACTGCAAGCGTGTTAATCGGTTCACAGGTATATGGGTAACATCAGTTTGGGGCAACGCTAATATAGGTTGGCCTATTAAAAAATGACCTGGTGTCAATGCTAATAGATCGTGAGGATCCACTAGTGGTTCTCTATCTTTGCAAGAGAGTCTTAATTTGTATTGACCATACAGGTAACCCACTTAAGGATTGTAATAGGCTGATTAACTTCGTACGAACGTTATCGATATTTTTGTGAAATTAAACAATATTTCATTCTAGAGATCACCTAATTTCTTTGTTTCTATACTAAATTTATGTACTCATTACACTTAACCTTAAACCTTATAAATTTTCGTTGAAATATACATTTACCTTAGCGATATTGGAAACAAAGTTGAAAATAAATATACTTGGATATTTTTGTGAAACTATAATATTTACAGGTCATTTCCTGCACTTGTTGAAAGATGATAAAATCAAGGAGTAGTCAGTCGAATTGACAGTTTTTGTGACCTTTGATATTAAATTTAAATCATCTTTATGTGCAATAAGTATCACGAAATTTAACTATTATTTATTTATTACTCGATTGTGTTAGTTATTACTTATTATTTTACTTAAAATAGATGATTTGTCACATTAGATTTATATCAATGCATTTTTATACATATTTCTTGGAATAGTTTAAAAAAATGAGATGAATAATATATATTTAATTTGATGACTAACAGACAACGATTTATGAATTATTTAATAATGAGTGGTAAGTAGGGTAAAATAGAGAGTTCTGGTTCCCCCCCCCCGCTTCACCCACCCACAATTGTGAAAAAAAAAAATTAGTTCGAAACATTGTGTGCCAGATGGCTGTATTGATGATTACACTATAGCACTTGAGATTAATACAGCAGATGGCCCAACGCGGCGGCGACGGCGTCGGCGATGTCGCCGTCAATTAGATTAATTGTTATTATACGAGTTAATAAGCTTGACCGTTATTCGTATAGTGAATAATAAATCAATATTTTTTTTGTAGACAATATATACTAATGACTACTTTTCAAGTTTTCTTATAGCAAAACACATTCTTAAATAAACACTACCGCCGTCGCCGACGACGACGTAATCACTAGAACATATATATTATAATGTTTATAATATTATTATAATCTGTATTATACTTATCGATTAATGTCGTACATATATATTTTGTCTGAATTATTACTGGTATCCCTCCCATTGTTATAAATTATTACCGTATTTAACAACTGTAATAAATTATTTTTAATAAAATAATAGCTTCGACTGGAAGGATTGCATTCTTCATCCGTCAACGCATTAGAGACGGCAGACGGTCATAATTTTTACAAAGGCATCTGTTTTAAATTCTAATGACATATATGTGTAAACATTTCACTTTAATTTTCACCCCATTATAAATAACGATATTTAACTATATTATAATTATAATAATTAAAACGTATATATTAGTTATCTATTATACCTAGTAATATTCTAATATCTTTGTCGTACACACCTCATCCGTTATCACAAAATAATTATCTAAAAGATATTCGGAAAGGAGGAGGGAGGGGGCAGCAGCATAACATTGTATGCTGACTTCTAATAGGTTCTCAGTATTTGTTAATCTATTGTGTGCGTAAGATGGATTATTTCAATGATATATCGGATAAATTGAATTTTCTTGTTGAAAACGATCCGACGGATAGAGTTTTCAAACTAGTTAGTAAACTATTGAAAAATTATAGAGATTTACAATATTTTGCGGAACGTCTAGGCGATAAAGTCAACGGTGTAGGTGGAGACTTTTTACATTACAAAGGTTGTGAATTATCGGATGTGGGAAAAAATTCGGACAATCATGAATGTGCATGCTCAGTTGTGAAGCGAATATATTACGAACTTTTGGATTTAATCGAAACAATTGAAAAGACGACGAATGCGAACCGCAGCGACAGTAAAGCCTATTGGACCTTGAGACTTTAATCACAATGGCTACACCAAGGTGTAAATTCAATAAAATCAACGACTTGATCGATTCATCAATGTATAGATTGTTTTAAAACATTGAAAACACATGAAAGTGTGTTTAAAAATATTTGATTCTTTTTATCTTAAAACTTAAACTTAAAAAAAAAATTTCAGCGTGTTTATTACTTCTTCAATCTGGTGGAATTGGCTACAAACAGATCATTTCTATCAATAGATACTTTGCCAAAAATTGACAAAAATTTATGCGTGACTTTTCCAGTCAAATTCGAAGATGATTAAAATAAAATAACAAGTTTACAAAACAACTAGTTTTTTTATTAAAAAAAAAAAATTATATATATTTATACATTTTTTTTTTGTTTCTATACTATATTGTAAATTGTATAATATAAAAAATAAAATATGTATTTACATTAAAGTTTTCGTACTTCTCCCGTGAATGCGTTGTATTCCATTTGACAGTCGTGAATAATTACACAATACAATGATGTTTTATCGGGAAACTGTTTGGAGCATTCGAAATCCAAGCGTAGATCAACCGTTGAAGACTTGACGGTGTCGTTTTGTTTAGAACAATCAATCACGACTATAGGTCCACGTTTTTTGTAATTTATATAGTCCAATAAAGGATAGGGGTCTTTACGACCGTAATACATTGTCTGGAATTGTGCGTACGAGTTATAAAACGTTGTGTACTTGTTGTTGTCGAAATCGGCGTTTTGGTTCTCGTACGGGTATTCGTCAGCGTTCAGATACGCTTTGACGTTTCTCAATGAACAGTGATTGAAATCTCCGAGAACGTGTTCGTCCTCATTACCCATGGCAATAAGTAAATATCTAGGTTTTTCCACATTCGAATAGGTGCGCACCGACCACGTGTGATGAGTTGTCTGCGGTACCAACGGGTAAACGGCAACGTCCCAGTGTTGAAATTCTAACGGGAGCCATTTCTTGCTGTCCAGAATACGCATCAGACCCAGTTCAGTTTTCACGCTGGGTTCAAAGTACTTTACTACCCATTTGATTTTCGATATTTTCACGTTGATTTGTTTTATCAATGTTGCAACTTGCGCTTTATCGTCTGTTGTTGTTGTTGTTGTCTGTGGAACCAATGATACGACAGTGCTGTCGGTACTCGATCTATTCAACACGAGAGTCTGAGTACAGTTTATCAGTGTGCGCCGATACCGTTCGAAAAATCCCATGCACATAGATAATGGACATTGCGCTACAAATTCAGTCCCATCGACGAAATCGTTGTTGTTGTGCAAAATTTGCGCGTATTTCCATCCGGCAGGTTGTAATCGTCGAATGTCGTTGGGTGTGAATGAACAATATCCCTTGATGGTTGTAGCCATACCAACGTATTTTATCTTGTCTACTTCTTTACCATTTACCTCAAATCTGATTTCATCGAATAGGTGCATGAGAAAATTTTGCCCCATAACCATTTCACCGGCTGTTCCAGCTGGTGGTTTTTCAAGTTTTCCTTCGATTTGCAAATAACTTTCGCACGGCACGGTGAATTTCTCCTTGTTGCGCACCTCGATACGGATTTCATCGTTGTGTTCGTACGAGTTGTTGTAACTCTGATGTTCCAGATAGTACTCGCGTTTTACACTGTCGTCTTGTTGACATTTTTCCAACACGTGCAAGTACTCGGCCATGATTGACTCGACAACCCAACGATTTTAAAAATTCAATATTTTTCTTTGTTAGTTGCTGCTGCGATAGCGTCGCACGATTATCCGGTTGCTCCGTCGTAGAGTATATGCCATCACTCAAATGATGGTGCACTACACTCCTGTTGAAACTCAGAGGCATTTAAAGAGTGTCAACATGTTTTTCCAGTATAAAGACACGGTCGTCGACTGAATAAAGTTCTCGAGCCAGTGCTTCCAAACGATAAATTGTGGCTGAATTGTTGTTGTTGTTGCTGTTGTCACTGTTTATCAGCTGACAGCTGTTGACGGATGTAGTAATAGTTGCACGACTGTGACTAGTATGCACAAAAATAATCCAATTTGTGAGGAATCAAACTGTTTTATACGGTCCCATAACGTCATCGTACTTTCATCCATCCTGTTTGATGTGTAGACGCACTGTTAATTTTTCACCTCTTAGGTTGACACGTTGACCGTCCTGATCGAGCAATGCGATTCGAATCGTGTTCAATACGTTTGTGTTTAACGGATAGTAAACTACTTGTCTGGGACACTCGATAATCCGGTAGCCCGGTGGTACGTTTGGAAAGAATTCGTGCAATGTATGCGATTGACGTCCTCCGTGGTACGAACCAACAATTATATTGCAGTCGACTCGTATGCATGTAACCTTTGTTATAGATAACGGGAAATCCGACGTGTGTTCCATTTTCGGTGCCAATACACGAGGTCGGAACCCTAGTATACGACCGATTGATTGCGGGTGTGTAAAATCTATGGGGTGATCGCATTTGATTATGCTCCGCATAGTGTTGCGGTCGGCTGTAAAAGAGATAACGTTTCGATCACCCAACCTTTTGTTACCGATTTCTCTGCTGTTTTCCTTGAGTAAACCAACCGTTGGCAACAATGGATCATCAAAATCTATTTGTTGTTGTTGCACACTGTACTTATACTCTTCTCCGTTGTACTTGTCCGTGATTCGTTTCTGTAAATCTTCAAATTCGTACGATCCCGTCGGTAGTGTTATCACCATAATTGGTTTGTCAACAGTGCCGAAAATGAATTTGTTACAATCCTCGTCAATATTAGGTATAGTGTTCCACGTATGCAAGCTCAATAACCCAATTTTACATTTGTCACCGACATCGATGGGTGGATTGAATGTACATTGCAATTCAGATCCCACACCGGTTAACGTTACCGTTGTTGTCATGTTGTTGTTGTTGTTCGATTAAAAATTCCAAACACAAGTGACCACAATTTACCTCGTCGAAGTTTTGACATCTACTATAGTTGTGCACGATTGTACATCCTTTAAAGTATCGTTGCAGTTCCAACGGTGGTGGTAAATTACCAAAACTGTCAAAATACGTAACACGTTTACCGCGTTTACTATAAGCTACCCAATGCGTGCCAGGGTTAGTGGAAAGATCCAAGTTCACTACAGCCATTTCGGTCATTTTCGGTCCCGACTTAGGTAATGTGTCACGACAAAACACGCCACGAAACACTTTATGGTCGAACGCTCGACTACCGAAATTTGCAATTTCAACATCGTACAAGACACGATCGGGTAGCTGCGAATNACATCGTACAAGGCACGATCGGGTAGCTGCGAAATTAGTTTTTTGTTTTTTTCGTCTGATTTTTTCGAATCATCTTTTTCGTACTCGTCGTCAATTTGAAACCAGACCCCGATTTGTATGGTTGCAAGTAAAATCCTTTACCCATGCTTATCGCTGTATTGCCTTTACGGCTAAGTTCGGTAGCCATCTTGACCACATTTGCAGCACCGCCGGCTAAAGCTCCCAACGCCGACAGTCCGGCAAATATAGGTATAAGCGGTAGTACACCGCCTTTAGTTTTTGGAACGTTTATGGTACGGGGCAGTGGAATTTTTTTCTTTCTCACCACACGTCGTGCCGCCTTCAACGATTGTTTTGCCACACTCAGTAAATCCATTTGTTGGGCATTTTTATCGAGTTTGGCCGCATGCACAACTCGTTTGAAACCCATACCGAGTTTACGTTTCAATTTCATCGCGTTGGTCACACTCCAAGCTGCGACTCGTTCAGGCAATTTAGCGTCTTTGGCCAACACTCGTTCCCAAGCCTGATGTTCCAACACCTTGTCCGCTTTATGACGGTCTTCGAGATTCTTGTATTTACTATAAATGATATCGTGATTGCGGCAAGCAGCATCAAGCGGGTTCACTCCAACGTCACCTCGTTTTAATCTCTTTTCTAACCGTGTTCCAGGACCGCAAATTGATAACCTAAATGATAAACATTTAAAATAATGATAAAACTATTTGCGAGGAATTATTTTGAATAATTACACACACCTGGAATGTGGGCTTCGAATGGTAATTTGTTGATTACAGTATTCAATATCCCTGCACCTCGTTTTCCACGTTGTCTCTGTTTAACCATTATTTTCATATTGACAGTTATTGTTCGATGACGTGCGATGCGTTTCAAAAAACAGACTCTCACGCTACCTATCGTGAATTTTGAAAAAAGTAGTGAGATTGCACCTAGTAAACACGGTAAACTATTGCCAAATACAATACGTGCATTGATTTTCGGACCGTCAAATTGTAGAAAAACAAACTTGATGTTTACTCTATTGACCGATATCAACGGACTTCGATTTGAAAATTTTTACGTTTACTCGAAATCGTTGCATCAGTGCAAGTATCAACTACTCGTGGATGTTTTACGCGGCGTCCAAGGAGTGTAGTTGTTTACCTATGAAAACGGCGACGATGTACCGTCGGTGGACAACATCCTGCCCAATTCGGTTTTTATATTCGACGATGTTGTCATGGAAAAACAAAATGTAATGTGTGATTATTTCGCGCGAGGACGACACAGGCAAGTTGATGTTTTTTTTCTCTCCCAAACACTGTCGCGCATACAAAAACAAATGTTACGTGACAACACAAATGTGGTGGTGTTGTTCCGGCAGGATGAAGTTAATCTACGACACGCGTACGATGAATACGTGTGTTGCGATATGAAATTTGGAGAATTCAAAGAGTTTTGCAAAGAGTGTTGGAACAAGGATCGGTACGGATTCGCAGTGATTTGTTTGGACTTTGCGCGAGACGACGGACGATACAGATACAAGTTTGACACATTTGTTACAATATGAGTGCCGATAAGGAAACATTGCTGAAACTGTTGACTGAAACCCGGGAAAATGTT
>NW_026099572.1:15667085-15690488 GCF_025091365.1 Daktulosphaira vitifoliae | reverse complement strand
CTCTAGGTACGATGTATATACTTTATCGACTTGCAGTCCGTGTGCGATCGCCTGTTTCAAGTTGACATAGTGTACGACGTATCGTTGTTTGGGTTTCAAAGTGGCCATGAGTTTGGTCTCTTTGGAACCCGGTGGTACATCGTTTNCTTTGGAACCCGGTGGTACATCGTTGACAGGCAAGAACGGCAAGTCGTTGTGCTCGTCATGCAGCCCTTCTGGATACGATACATCTACTTCATATATACGCCCCGTATTACCAGTGTCCGAAAGCAATTGGAGATCGGCCAGAGGATCTGATCCTTCATACCACCGGAAGCCACCGTACGGTATGGGCTGACTCATAGCCCACCCGTAAAGGTTATTGCCTATATACATTAAACGTTTTTAATTCACAGCTCAATTATTGTACTTTTATATATAATACTTACAATCTTGATACACGATCCATGAGTTTGGTTTTGTCGGATCGTAGCCAGGTGTCTTTGGATTGTTGGCCTTGGCATAGTGCTTGACGGCCTGCACCAGCCCACCACGAATGCCCTGCTCCACCATCAGTAGCATGTCGTAGTCGTTCAAGAGCTCCAGCTTCATCCTGGTGTATTTCAACATACAATCGAAGCTAAAACCCGGTGCGGTATAATAGTGCGCCGGGTCCAAATTGTATGTTGTAGTACAGATGTCGCGAAAGTTCTCAAACACGTCGGCCAACAACAGCACGTCAATCTTTAGGTATAGGTCGCTGTACTCACCGAGGGTTGAGCAACCGAAACGATTCCACACCTCTGTGGCGTGTCTATAGTCGTCGTCATCGATATTCGACTCATTCAACTGACTATAGAAAGCGTCGCGGGGTGGTAGTACCGTTTCGACCAATTTAGCCCAACTATCAGTGTACTCGTAAGGGTATACGCCCTTACGCGTTACCAACGGCATGTCTTCCGGGAGGAACACCTTCGCCGTCTCCCGGAATTTAACGAAAACAGGTGTCATTAGGTTACCGGCCAAGGTGGACAGGGAGGAGGCCATGAACCGGAAGGTGTCGACAAACCGTATGGAGAAGTTATTGGTCACGTGTTTCGTGACCGAAATATACTTCTCCTCGGAATTCGGTATAACCGAAATCCTTTGGTCGTCGTACCCCAATTCAGTGACGATGAAATGCGCGTCGTAACCCGAAAGATTGTGCAAGAAGCACGGCACAAAATTGACCGTCTTTACTTTCAGGTTACATGCATTGCACAACGTCTGTCTGAATCGGCCCGATAAATGGCAGTGGTCTGCGACTTTGGGGTTGGAATCCTTGAATGCCGTGCGGCACAAGTCGCATACCACTTTCTCCCCGTGCCTGCGCACATCATCGATAGACATTCGGATGGGAACGTTGGTTTTGCGCAACAATTTAGAAATGTTGCGCGTCACTTCAGTTACAGCCATCACAAATGCCTTGGCGACCTCTTCGCGATCCTCGGACCCACGGTATATCACCGGTGATTGCGGTATACCGTAGCGTTCGAGGAGCTCGGAGGGCACATCGTCCGATGTTTTCACCATGAACCCATAGCTCATGGGATGGTGGGTGTGCACAGTCCTGGTGTATGCACCCATACGATCGTCTGTTTGCTCCAGCAAGGCCTCAAAATCGGCGTAGATGACAAACGGTAACCGTTGAGTCTTTACCCACGCGTCAAATTCGACCTTACTGCCCTCCGCCGGCATAACGGGTAAAATAGGCTTGTTCTTGCCGCATATCAACTTGTGTTGCTCCAACGCTTGATGACCCCGAAGAATATGCTTTTTAGACTGATCATCAAAGCTAGTGAAGCAACGTCTGCAAGTGTATATGCGACATTTGTGTTTAGTTTTTTGACTGCGCACAAGCCTCGAAAAATTTGAAATGTACGCGTAATGATACTTGTCAGAGTCACCGATGTACAACAGGTCAAAATGATTTTGTTGTTCTTGGTCGGCGACTCTTAGAGGATACACCGACCACTTCATCTTAACGTC
Organism: Daktulosphaira vitifoliae; assembly: GCF_025091365.1. Taxonomy (NCBI): domain Eukaryota; kingdom Metazoa; phylum Arthropoda; class Insecta; order Hemiptera; family Phylloxeridae; genus Daktulosphaira; species Daktulosphaira vitifoliae. Next base: position 15,688,481 of record NW_026099572.1, on the reverse strand, counting down.
GTCTCGTTCCAAACCGTACACGTTGACAGACACGTTAGGGTTTCGTCGCTCAAATATTTTAATTTGGGACATAGGTGTGGGGAACGTCAACCCCGTGAAATCATACCTGTGTTCCTCGTTAAAATATTTTTGATTAACACGCGTATTATTATTAACCCCAACGTGTCGGGCCAAAATGGCCCACTTGAAACAGGACTGATCGATGTTTTGCGGATTGATGATTGCCTTTCTATGTAAAATTTCAGGTGGGATCGGAATATATGATGAGCCGGTGAGGGGCGTATACTTGTATACACTGAGCATGAGACCATCGATATGCGCTATCGTGAATCCGCTACCCCTACCCGAGTACACATCTTCCTCAGCGAGCATAATCTCGAAATCGTCATTGACCGCACCTACAATATCCGTGTCGGACAACAACGCCCTAGCCCGTGTCTTGAAGGCACGGTCCTCGGGCGGTGCTTCTGATCGCGGTATATGGTAAGAGGCCTCCAATTTGAGATTATATTTAATAGGCTGAACAGCTGTGATTTCACCCAAGAACGTTTTCAAATAGCAAAATCTCACCATCTTTGTATTAATTGTCTCGGTCTGGGTCATTCTTCTGTGTCATGTTCCTCTAAAAACAAATGTCAGACATGTAATCGATCTCACCATACACTGCTGCATTTCGGGTCTTCGTCTTCTCCGACCACTAAAGCAGCTGGTGAAGAACAAAGTACTTCGTCGTTAGTTGTTAGAAGTCAACCACAGCGAATAATATTATTGTCCACTGTACTTTTGGATGTGTTGGCTGCAAATGGCAATCGGTAAACTTTCAGAGCCCTATTAGATAGTGGCTCGCAAGCAAGTTTTATGACTGAACATTGTGTCAATTTGTTAATGTTAAAAAAGTGTCCCTCAAGTGTTAAAATTACTACGTTTGCAAACCAGACTTCGGCGACTGTTCGGGGAAAATCAAATGTTACATTGGTACCTCGTGATAGTCAGTCACCATCTTTGTGTATAGAAGCTTTGATTGTTGCTCATATAACAGGAACTACTCCACAAACTTCTTTAATACATGGGAATTGGCCACACTTGAAAAACCTATCACTGGCTGATCCATTATACAATGTTCCTGGTTCAATTGATTTGTTACTTGGGGCAGACATCTTACCTGAAATATTTCTTGATGGAAAAATGTCTGGTAAACCAGGTCAACCAATTGCTATGGAAACTATTTTTGGATGGACTTTAATGGGACCAGTTGAACAGTGTAATAAATTAGAAATTACTTCATTAAATATTACTGTTTCGGAGACCCTGGATACTACTTTAAAAAAGTTCTGGGACTTAGAAGAAATACCATTTACTCGCCATTTAAGTCCTGATGATAAAATGGCTGAACAAATTTATCAAAAGACTACTACTCGTATCAAAGGTGGACAGTTTATGGTAACTATCCCATTTAGAACTCTTCGACCTATCTTAGGAGATTCAAAATCTATGGCTTTACGTCGGTTTAAATTTTTAGAAGCTCGATTGAATAACAATCAGACTCTTCGTGATCAATATGTAGACTTCATGAAAGATTATCTAACTACTGGTCATATGGAACTTGTACCTTTAACAGAAATTGCAAATGCGCACACATACTATATTCCTCATCATTGTGTACTTCGACCTGATAGTAAGACAACCAAATTGCGTGTTGTATTTAATGCTTCAGCACGTACAAGTGCTGGCTTGTCTTTAAATGAATCTATGTATACTGGGCCTAAGCTTCAACCTGATATACAAGCTATTTTATTATGTGCACGGATTTGGAAATACTTGTTTATCACAGACGTAAAACAGATGTACCGTCAAATATTAATACAACCGACTGATCGAGACTACTTAAGAATTTTTTGGCGTTTTTCACAAAATGACCCCATTAGTGAATATCGATTGTGTACAGTCACGTATGGGACATCCGCAGCTCCTTTCCAAGCATTGCGTACCATTCATGAGTTAGCAAATGTTGATGGCAAGTTATACCCACAGGCAGCTGAAATACTGTTGAATGATACGTTTGTGGATGACATAATTACTGGAGCTAATTCAGAAAAGGAATCTTTAGATTATCAAGCACAACTTATAAAATTGTGTTCCCTGGCCCATTTTGAACTACGAAAATGGGCAAGTAATAGTAGTCAAATCCTTCAAGCCGTCTCTGAAAATGCAAGAGCAATATCACCATCCCTGTTACTTAATAAAAGTGAACAGTCTGATCTTAAAGTACTTGGCTTAAGATGGAATCCAAAAGATGATAGTTTTTCATTCATTACTCAAACTTCATCAACCAAGCTGACTAAACGCTCAATCCTGTCAGACATAGCACGAGTTTTTGACCCTTTAGGACTGCTTTCACCGGTAACTTTCTTGACAAAACACATGATCCAGTTACTTTGGACTGCAGGCATTGACTGGGATGACGCTGTTCCCACAGAAATTGAAATTATGTGGACGCGTTACCTAGCTGAATTGAAATTAATTGAAAGTATTGCAATTCCTCGACGAGTAACGCTTGATGAAGTCATTTCTTCCCAACTTCATGCTTTTTCTGATAGCTCAGAAAAGGGATATGCTGCTGCTGTATATCTTCGAGTTCAAACATCTACTTGTATTTGTTGTCAATTACTGATTGGAAAATCAAAAGTAGCGCCACTTAAAAAGTATACGATTCCTCGCTTGGAATTATGTGGTGCATTACTTGCTGCGAAACTACTTCGCTTTGTTGTTGAGACTATAACAGATTGACTCAAAGTCAACCGTCTCTTTGCGTGGACAGACTCTACCACTGTTTTGGCTTGGCTGAAATCTTCGCCTCATCGTTGGCAAACTTTTGTCGCAAATCGTACCAGCCAGATCCAAGACCTTACACCACCATCTATTTGGAATTACGTTCCCACTCAACAAAATCCTGTAGATTGTGCTTCTCGTGGGCTATACCCAGAAGAGCTTGTCAAGCATCCATTGTGGTGGTCAGGTCCTTTATTTTTAAAGAGTTCTCCAAAAAATTGGCCATCATCTCCAATTGCTACTTATAAATCAGACAACTATAATTGCAACATCGAGGAAAGAACTCAAACCGTTCTAGTGGTGAATGTCGTTACGTCGATCACTGAACTCTTAAACCGATTTTCGTCTTTTCGATCTGCTACAATCTGCTCGAAAAGCAATACGATCACGCTTAAGATTATGTGTTGCCTGTTTTCGAACGAAACCACGTTGCCTACAACCGAAAATGGCCGATTTGCCTCAGTATCGAGTTCAACAAATAAAACCCTTTACAATAAGCGGAGTCGATTACGCTGGGCCAATCTCTCTCAAATCAGCGCGTGGGCGACGNTCAGCGCGTGAGCGACGAAGTTCTGATACATCTGCCTATATTTGTTTATTTATATGTATGGCCACAAAGGCAATACATTTGGAATTGAGTTCTGATTTGTCGACGGAAAAATTTTTAATGGCGTTCACGCGATTTGCGTCTCGACGAGGACCAATTCAGGAAATTCACAGCGACTGTGGTTCCAATTTTGTGGGGGCCTCTCGTCTATTAAATAAGTGTCTCTCGCCACTACATACATTGACGACCTTAAACGATTTCCAAAATACTGTTCACGAACACCTTTCAAAACAAAATATCACTTGGCATTTTAATCCTCCTGCTTCGCCACACTTCGGTGGACTATGGGAAGCAGGTGTAAAATCCACCAAAGCCCTCATTCATCGGTCAATTGGAACCCACAAATTAACAAATGAAGAATTTATCACTCTACTCACGCAGATTGAGGCAACGTTAAATTCACGTCCGCTTTGTGCTCTTAGTAATGATCCAAATGATCTCGATGCCTTAACGCCTAGTCACTTTCTCACGTTGGAGCCTTCAACTACGTTACCCGAACCGTCTTTAGAAAACGTTCCGCTGTCAAAACTGCAACGGTGGCGTTTGATTTTGGATATACATAGACATTTTTGGTCTCGTTGGAAAAATGAGTACCTCTCTAGTCTCCAACTAAGAAACAAATGGACTGACAATAATGATCAACTACAGATTAATAATCTTGTATTAATTAAAGAAGCAACTCATCCTCTACATTGGAAGATGGGTCGTGTTCGTCTGCTGCATCCAAGTTCCGATGGAGTAACCCGTGTTGCAACGGTAGAAACAGCTACCAGCCGCTTTCTAAGACCGTTAGTGAAACTCTGCCCGTTACCTACCCCTTGAAGGGATTCCTTCAAGGTGGGCGGTGATATTCATGCATTAGTGTACAAAATATATATGTAAATAATCTTTGTTATCGTAATATTCTCTCGCGCCTCTCATTGTAAAATTTTCCCTTCCCTTCTCGTGTGTTTGTCATCTGTTATTGTAAATAGTTAATTTTAAGTGTTTTTCTGTTTATCGTTTTATCGGCAACTATTGCTTTTAAAATTATTATGCGTATGATAAATTGTTTGTCATTAACTTACTTTTCTTTCTTTCGTTGATATTCGGCTACTGTAGCCTAGTGGTTTTTTTTTTATTGTACAAAATAAATTTACTTTAATTGTTTTCTTAATTGTAAAGGCAAATTAATTATTGTAATAATATTATTATTTTTTTTTAATCAAGCTAAAAGTATTAAATTTTTATTGATGAACAAAAAATTGTTGATCTTTTGACGAAATAATCGCCTTCATCCGACAGGTAATTAACCACATTTTAGTTGTCAAATTTTGTCAAAATTAGTTATTTGTCAAATTAATTAAACTTAAAGTTAAAGCATAAACAATATATTTATATTTATTTTCAAACTTTATTGTTACCAACTAGTTCGTACCTTATACATAATCACATTACATGTTATTCGTGAGATGGCACCGCCTCTTCATTGCCTCAGTGTATTATTTCAGGTGATACGGCACCGCCTTTTGCTCTAAGCTGGCGCTCACCCGTGTCTCTCTCGATATCAGCCGTCCAGCTATTAATATGACAATCGGTTGTAATCGGTCGTCTCCCCGCCCTTGACACTGAGATAAGGCCGCCGCCGAATATGGATTACCGATATTGCGTTCTGTTCCGTTTTCGACGTACACCGTAACTGGTTAGAGTTTTTGGAGTGTACCTTTTTCGCTGTTCTTTTTAAGTTTGTGTTCGGGTGCGACTTGGAAACATCGCAGTTTACCTGTGCCTTATATAACTGTGGAAGTTGTTTAAAATAAAACAAAACAACCAATTACGACAATTGTAATTGACTCGCGTAATACTGAATTAATTTGCTCGCGTTGTTGCGAGTGGTCTTTTTCTCGTTTTAGTTATTGTAAGACTATACTGATAATATTAGATATATATATAGTGCTAGTGCGTGCATATTGGATTACGTATTACAGGTAAATACCAGTTAAGTCATTTTTAATACCTCTATAGATGAACTTTAATCATTTTTTATATCTATTTGTCTTTATTGTCCTAAACCCTCGAACTCTACCACCCCGATAGAACCCCGTTGCTCACAAATTGAGCGAATCCTCAAATATCCAACCTTCGTCAAAATACCCCGATATCACATAGTCGCCTTTTTAACTTTAATTTTGTATTACTACAGTTTTCTTTGTGTTTTGTTTTGTGATACAGACAATTATAATCATTCATTTTTAATATTTTTAAAGTATTTATTGTCGTCTAATTAAGTTTAATATGATAATAGGTTGCTATATAAATCATTTCTAAAAAAAAATAAATTTTAAGTTTCACCTAAATTTTACAATTATAATCTAATTATTCAATAATCTCAATTGAGAAGATTTTTTTAACAACTTTTTGGTTGTCTTTTTAGTTAAGATAAATCTATAAAATTAATAAAGTTTCGAATATTTCAATTGTAAACTATTTTTAAACACCAAAAGTTTTCAGAGATGATAACTATGATTTCTATTTAAATGATCTATTATCGAAATAGCTTTAAAATGCCAAAAAATATTGAGCTTTTCTGATAAATATACTGTAAATAGTAATTATAAAATTTTCTTTGACTCTTATCTTTCCTTGCAAAAAGTTGATTTAGAAAATTATAATTATGATTCCAATGAGAGTTCCTTGTAAACCAGAGTATTTATTTATAAAAATAATTAATAAAAAATTTTTATATCGTATTGTATCAAGCCCTTTAGTTTTTATTGTCATAAGTAGAGTCCAGATTTGTATGTATTTGCATATTTGTAATGAGTGTATGCATTTCGATGGGAGTAAGAAATGTGGACGATTTGTGTAACAAATAATGCGCAGGAAAAAGTTTATTTTGCATATAAATGCATATTTTAGAGATGACTGCATATTTGAAATTTTTTGCATATTCAAGCATATTTTGTATAAAAGTTTATTTAGCCAATTATTTAATTTTTATTTCACCGTAGAAATTATTAGTTCATTACGATTTTTGGGGAAATAAATGTTATTCATCGTATGTTATATTTTTAGACAGTTCATGTAAAAATTATAATTCGTTTATCGCAACAATGCTAACTGGTTTTATTTTTAGTGTTATATTTTGTATACATGCCGCGTCGTGGTTATCGGACATAATCCCCACTCAATAGTGCACTAGTGTCCATACATTATTTGGCGATCTGCGTTCCGTAAATTTATAAATTACAATTTATATTTCAATAAGATTAGATTTTAAAATGCCGAAAAGTCGTAGCTCTATGCCTACTTTATTAAAAACATGGATTGGTCTTTTTAATAAAACTGACCAAATCGTTTTTACCACGGACGGCTCTTTAGTGTTTTGTCAATTGTGTGACAAAAAAATCGTGTGCTCAAAAAAATTTCAATTACAACAACACGTTGATACCGCTTTTCATAATAGTGCTTTAAAACGTAGAGCAAATGAAAACAAAAAACAATTATTTGTATTGGATGCAAAATCGAAATCTGGTAACGTTTTTAATGAGGATCTTTGTTCAGCTTTGGTAGTATCTAATATACCTTGGAATAAACTTCAAATTCCTGAATTCAAGAATTTTTTGGAGAAGTATACAGGTAAGCATATTCCTGACGAGAGTTTATTAAGAAAAAATTATCTTGGTCCATGTTATCATAATGTTATTATTGCAATAAGAGAAGTTATTGGCAACTCAGATATTTGGATCGCTGTTGACGAAACAACTGATACAAACGGCCGCTACATAGCAAATTTAATAGTTGGCGTTTTAAAACAAGATTCACCAAGTCAACCCTATATTTTAGCATCTAAAGAACTGCCTAAAACTAATCACTCTACAGTATCTCGGTTCATTAATGACAGCTTAAAAATGTTATGGCCTGCAGGGGGAAACGATGAAAACCTCCGGTTGTTTGTATCAGATGCAGCACCATATATGTTAAAAACGGGAGATGCAATAAAAGTATTTTACCCAAATATTATACACGTAACATGTATAGCACACGTGTTAAATAGGGTGGCAGAAAAAGTTAGGGAATTATTCCCAAATGTAAATAAATTAATAAACAATTTGAAAAAATCTTTTTTAAAGTCACCTTATCGTATTCAACTTTATAAAGAAATACTTCCCGGTTTGCCATTGCCACCTGAACCAGTTATTACAAGATAGGGTACGTGGATAGAAGCAGTTATATTTAATTCAAATAACTATGAAGGTATTAAAACTGTAATAGAAAAACTAGACAATGAATCGTCAGCATGTGTAGAGAGTTGTAAGAAAATGTTGAATTTGCCAACAATAAAAAATGATTTAGCATTTATAAAAATTAACTTTTCTGGACTCATTCGGGCAATTACAAATTTAGAAGATACTAAATTAACTTTATTACAATCACTAGAGATTATAAAAAATATTATTTCAGAATTATCAAATATACAGGGTAACAAAGGTTCTATTATAAAAACTAAAATATCTCAATTATATCAGAAAAATAAAGGGTTTCAAGTAATGGAACAAATTGGACTAATTATATCAGGTAACAATGAAATACAACTTCCAGAAAACTTCAACCCTAGTTCTGTGGCCAATATGAAGTATGCACCACTGACATCAGTAGATGTGGAAAGATCATTTAGTCTTTATAAACATATACTATGTGATAGAAGAACAAATGTGACACCTGAGCATATGGAAAAATATATTATTGTCAATTCTTTTTATAAAAATAAAAGTCATACATTGTAACAAAATATTTTTTTTAATATAAATTATGTTTTTATTGGTTTAAATTTTTTTTTTTTAATTATTTATAATATTATAAATATTACACGACTTATATTAAATATCGTGTTTACTTAAGTAAACTACAACTATAATTAAAATTCAATTTATAATTTAATATGGGATTTTTTATTTGTGCACAGTATGTGTAATTTAATAAAAATTCATTATCTTATTGAAAAAAAATTACCTAATTCTTTAAAAATCATTTCATAACCATGAACAATTATTTATCAAAATGATATAGATATAGAATAATAATTCGTCATTAATACAATGAATTTATAAATATAAGTTATAATTATTATATTAATAGAGTATTTTATTATTTTCAAAATATCATCATTGTTCTAATGATGAACAAACTACTACAATTTTTCTCTATCGTAAGAATTATCTATCTTCAACTCATAATATAAATTTAAACAAATAAATATATTTTATTTTATTTTCCAACTTTTTGAGTTATCATACTTTTTAAGTTAATTTTTTGTGCTAATAACTGCACGTATTACTCTATATGACTTTTTTAATGTACATTTTTAGCTCTATATTCATAGTAAATAGAAGTCAAATGTAGTCGTTAACTTTGGAATTTGTAAAGTTAATAAATTTCAGGAAATACATATTTTAGTTAAGTTACGGAAAATTTTTTAATAATAACAATTAAATATATACTCATATTTACGTACAAATATACATGTAAAATATAAATATAAAATACATTTTTCAAATATGCATTTATATTACTGGGTAATATAACTTCAATAGAACTTTTAATCGGTTATTTAAAATGACTTGCCCGATTTGTCAGGCGAAAGTTTTTTCAGTCTTTCCTTCTATTTTTTTTCAAGTAATGTTGTTTTACCTGCAAGCAAGAGAGAAAAAAATCGTAGTCATACATACTACATTATATTATTTATCAAACATATTAACATTCATATCAGTTTATAAAGGTTATTTTACGTGCACTATTCCTTTACTGTAACAGCATTTAGGTAAGATATACCTAGGCGCTAATTCAAAGGGGGACATAAGAGACACGGCCTTCCCAAAATTACGTTCTAAAAGAGTCCATTTTTAGAAAAATAGTTATCATTTTAACAGAAATAGTGAAATGCCCAACCCCAATAGTTGATACTACCTGTTTGATTTATCAGGAAATAAGGGATATACTGCGAGGTTTGTTGAACCTGTATTATACATTATAAAGTTAAACAGTCTAAAAGTAATAAGGTAAAAAACATGTGATATGAAATGATACTAATTGCTATTGTGATAAATGTGAAAACGTAATTCATAACTCAATTCAAATTTAAGTAATGAATTCAATGTATTTATTTTTTTTACTACATTTTATATTGGTTATCTTTCACAAAAATTTTTTTTTAATTCATTAGAATTTTTTTTTAATTGAAAAAAAAGTTTATTATTGAAGGACCGAGAAAATTATTTTGATTATTTTGTTAAGTGAAGTCTATCTGAGATCATTAAACAGTAAAAAAATACCTTCTCAGCTTCCCATCAATTCTAAAAAATTTAATTTTCCTTATATTTAATATCAAACCCTGCTATAGTTGGCTTTAATATAACATATGTAATACATATTATGTATGTATAAATGCAGTTATTATTATTTTTAATTTAATATAAACAATATATTGCAATAAGCTTTATTTAATTTCAGTATAATACTATTACATTTTTAACGTAACTATATGTAACATACAGTATCTGCAGAAACTCTATAAATATATAGGCATAAAATTAACAAGAATATTAAAAAAAATTTTTACAGTTAAATTCAAAAATATTGGATAGCATAAAATAACAAAAAAAATAATGGTATGTTGTCTTTTGAAAATTTTTACATGGTAATATTTGTGAACACTAATTTAACATTACAAACATTAACAAAAAACTTTTAAACTGTAAATAAAAATAAAATTTAGTCATCACTTTCTCCATTTTCTTCACTTATTTTAAACTTATCAATATCCTCCATGAATATCGATTGTTTTATTCGAGGTATAAAAAAATTATTTTGTGCTAAAATATCCGCATATTCTTGTCTAAATTTATTAGTAATAATATAAGTTAATTAACATAGTTTATAATAGTTCTATTATAAGAAAAAAACTTTGAATGTTTGCATAATAGAACAAATGTAACTTATGTACACAAGGTGATCGAAATCTGGTAAGACACTTATTTTCTCAGAAAATATTGAGAATTTTAAATTTTATTATAGCAAAAACATATCAAGTTCAAAAAACTCTACAATAATATGTAGTCAAACCATTATTTTTTTCGTGCCTTCAAGGATATAAACCCTTATTTATTATTTTCTTAAATGGGAACCCTTATTTTTAACTTTATAGTATGATAAAGAAAAAATTTACAAACAATTTTGTTCTTGTAATTTTTTTTATCCGATTAACCGTTCGTTCGTTACAGCTTGTTTAAGTTGACACAGAACCGCCCTACGCTCTAGGCTCACCAGTGTCTCTCTCGATATCAGCCGTCCAGCTATTAATATGACAATCAGTTGTCATCGGTTGTCTGCCCGCCCTTGACATTGAGATAACGCCGCCGCCGCCGAGTATGGATTACGGATATTGCGTTTTGTTTCGTTTCCGGCTGATAGATAGATATATACCTGTACATAGCCGTGGCATACGTGACGGCAGTAGACAAAAATAAGTGTGTCTAAGATAACATAATCTTTACTAAGGTGGCTATTCCGTTTTTTTTTTGTGTGTCACCTAGGTCAGTTTTCCGTTCGTTGTGAAAATATTTTTAATTATAACAACTTGTGCGTCTGTACTCTTACTGGATTACGTGATAAAGTTAATGATTTTAGGCCAAATTTATATTGTTATTTTACTGTATTAAATACAGAAGTCATTATTTTTATTTGCTGTTGCATAAACCAAATTGTATTGTTCAAGTTATGACAGGTAAATTAGCTATAAAAATTTAATACGCACTAAATGAGTGATAACAATAAAAGATTCAAACCGAGTTTTCGTTGTATTATTAATAGCCAAGTCTATGTTTTTGTAAGACTAAAGGATCTAACAAAAATACCGGCTACACTGCCACCGATATTATAAAACGTAACAAATGACAATATTTTTTCTGAAAGTCAAAATCTTTAAACAATTATAAAATGTAAACGGTTGTTCGGATAAAAAAAATTATAAGAACAAAATTGTTTGTAATTTTTTTTTCTATCATATTATCAAATCAAAAATAGTGTTTCCCAATTAAAAAAATTATAATTAAACATTTTTATCTATGAAGGGATAAAAAAAAATTTATTAAACTTCATATTATTGTAGAGTTTTATAAACTTAATAATTTTTCTTTTTACGAAAATTTTAAATTCCCAATAGTTTCTGAGAAAATAAGTGTCTTACCAGATTTCGTTCACTCTGTATATACATACAGTAGAACTCCAATTATCCGAACTCCGACCATCCGAATCGCCGATTATCTGAATCACTTTCAGAAAAAATCAGAAAAAAATTTGTCCAAAGTCCGCGGCGTCAGTGTAGGCACAACACGTGGTAAGAGTTCCCACTCCAGTTCCGGCGCATTGCAGTCACCTGTCATTGTTTGTTTTGATTAGTCAGTGAATGGGTCCCGGTCCTCATTAATTCGGATAATTGGAGTTCTACTGTATATATATACAGGGTGGCCCACCACTCACTGACAACTTAAATAACTTTTGATCCAGTTAATATTTTTAGCTGATTTTTTTTTTAAATATTAGTTAGACGTTAGGTCTAGAAAAGGACAGAAGAAAACGCTATCTTTTTAATATACTTTTGAATGAGAGTGATAAGTAATAATTACCTTATCTAATTTCTTATCATGATATTTATGCCAAGTTTGTAATGTATACACACTATCATCATATGTATACACAGTAATCATGAAAAGATAGCGTTTTCTTCTGTCCTTTTCTCAATACGTATTTCAATGTTTAATACCGTAAAATAGTACATGAAAATTCAAATTTTCACAAACTTCAAAACGCTACAGAATATTTACTACTGAATATTAATAAGATATTTTTTTACTAAAATTTTTCTTAAATTCTACTCTACAAAATAGCTATCTTAGATTTTGTTTTTACATTTTATTTAAAATTTAAAAATAATTAATATTTTTAATAAAATGTAAAAAATGTAATTATTGAGATATAGCTATAGACCTAACGTATAACTATTATTTAATAAAAAAATCAGCTAAAAATATTAACTGGATCAAAAGTTATTTAAGTTGTCAGCGAGTGGTGGGCCACCCTGTATATTAGGGTGGATCAAAAATAATTCGATCTTTGTAATTTTAATGAAAACCAATTTAACTTTATTATATACATTAAAGTAGGCATTTTGTGAAAATTTGAGATCTTTAAAAAAAATTTTCTGGGGTTCAACGTGTTTTTAGTATTTTTATCAAAAATGCCCCAAAAAACAAAAAACAACCTCTATTATTCAATTTTTGGTCATATATTATGAGTAGTATATCAAAATAGTTTGATTTTTATGTAGATTACATTAATTTTTAGTTTCAAAATTCTAAGTCGAAAATAGGGTATATTTCTAGTAGTTCTCAAGCAAACTTAAATTTTTTTTTATGCAGTTTGGCTGATATTTATGCATGTTGTAAGTAGAAAAAGAATTCTTCACTAATTTTAAAAACTTATGTATAAAAAATTTTTTTATAATTAATACATGTGCTAAAATATACGATATTCTTGAAAATATAAATTAATGAAGATTGCTTTGCATACTTTTTCAAATATACATTTTTTTTAAACAATTCACTTTTTATTAAATATAATACAATAAAACATTAAATTTAATATCAGACAAACTTCATAAAAAAAATAATTTAAGCTTACTTGATATCTATTAGAAATATACCATATAATGACGCTAATTATAATATACACGCTTTCATTTTCGACTTAAAATTTTGAAACTAAGAAATTCGTATTCTGCATAAAAATAAAACTATTTTGATATACTAATCATAATATTTGACCAAAAATTGAATAACAGACTTCGTTTTTTGTTTTTTGGTCAAAATACTAAAAACACGTTGAGACACCAGGAAAAGCTACATAACTTTCAAAAAATTTATTGTAACCTGTAAAGGTTAATACACTAAAAGTAATATTTTTTTCATGGAAGTCAACATTTTATTTTAACTAAACATGTTAGAATTGTATGATCATTAATAATTTTTTTATTCTTATACTCAATTTGTAAGCTATTTAAATTTCAATAGTTATTTAAGATAAAATTTAAAAAAAGAACTTATTACTTTTACACGGTATCAATACCATTATATAACTCAGCTAAAATATATAGTTATAAATAGGTGTTGATAGAAATTATATAAAACAAATTAGCAAACTCAAGTACATATATAAAAGTATTGACATAATTAAGTACAATCTATTTTGAAAAATAATTTTATTAAATACTGTACAGAATAATACATTACTCTGTTAGTTTGCCACTAGCTTCAGCTAGTTCATAACATTGAAAGCAGTATATTCCATTTTTATTTATTTTAAATGGGAGTTTATCATTTTGCTTTAATAAATAGTTGTTATAACAGCTCTCACAATATAAGTGTCCACATGGAATTGTATACATAATCAGAGGTACTTTTTCAAAACAAAGGGGACATTCGTCTTCAGCTGATCCTTTTAATGAACATTAAAAAATTTAATTAAAATATGATATATAATATTTTTTTTAATTTTATATCTTGATGAATCAGTAAATTTATTTTAGTTTAAGATACAATGTCAAAGTTATTTATTTAATATAACTTGATTAATAAGTTTCTATTAATCATAGACTGAGCAAATAAATTTTGCTATTATTTAAAATTATTCAGCTATAAAAAATAATATCGGTATTATAAAAGTAGGTTTTGTCATAATATTTTATCATTCTAAAAAAACGTAATACAGATTAAGGTAGGAATATTTTATTTTAACCCTGAATAGAAGAGTTTTTAAATATATTTCAATCATTTGCATTAAAATAGTTCTAATTGGAAATTCTAGTAATCTTAACTAGAATTTCTTTTCTTTTGAAAAATAGGGCTTGGAATTATATGTATTTATAAATTTTGTTAAGGTATTCTGAACACATAATCAGCCAGTAATTTTATGATAAACTCTAGAGGTGTATTTATGATTTGTTTCCCTTATTTATAATATTTTTCTGTTTATAATATATGCATTCCTCTGAAACATTCAAATAATCCAATTTTAATTTATTTGAGTAATTTTGACACGTTATAAAGGCTGTTTGAAAATAAATTAGACGTAACACCGTGATTAAAAAATTGTGGAGTCAATTTATTACACATTTAAATATAAAAATAAAATTAAAATATGTAGTGACTATGGAATGATCGAGAATCTTCGAGACGGATAGGCAACACAAAATTCATATACGCGCGAATGTTCTCGATCGCTCCGTAAAAGAATCTTCTAGAACTCAACACAATATAAAACAGCGCGATGTAACAATAACGTCAATCAGTTAGTTAGCAAGTCGTCAGTTAATCGGTTAAGTAGTTAAGTACGCGTAGTGCATTAATATAATTTTTATATAAATTTTCTTAATGTTTTAGACAATAAACCGTCTACATTTCTTCTGTTATATAAATTAGTGTTTTTATTTATGTTAAATCAATAAGTGAAGTACTAAAAATACTTAAAAGCACGGATTAATAGTATTAATGTCCGGTATGAAGTCAATATATATATTTTGACGGCATATGTTGCGGATGTAAGTCCCAGGTGAACTGGTTCACCTAGTCGCCGACGTGTCTCACGGTGCTACACCTTCTGACCTGTCCTATCTACCGACGACCAGACAAGACAAACTTAGTGTTATCGTCAACACTAATGAGTGCGACGGTGGACACCTGATAATCACGACCGTATATCGTGTTAATTCATTGTAAATGAATAGTGTGCTATTTCGGGGCTTGTAACCTTTCTTGTTAAAAAGAAAGTATCATTTAATCCCATCACATACCTCATAAAATATAATGTCCGGGGCAATTAATTCTACCTTTTAAATACACCACTGGATCATAATGTATATAAAAAATAATCATGTTATAGGAGTACGTTGGTAGATCTCTGTGTACATTGGGAAACGTTATTGGCGGCTAATGATCTACCACCACCAGCTGTTGTACTGTTATTCTTAACCACACAGCAACCATGAGCAACACTGATTTGTCTTACTCTGAAAATAGCCCTTTAAAGGGCTATATAACTTGTGACCTCAGCTCTGAATCTTACAACTTTACGTGGAAGGAATTAGTATGGAAAAAAGTGCAATTATTAAATACTGGAGTCATTATTTTTATTTGTAAGTCTTACACATCCATAGACTTTGCTATTAAGAATACACCGAAAACCCGATTTGAATCTATTATTGTTATCACTCATTTAGTAGATTATTATAGCTAATTTACCTGTCATAACTTGGTTAATAAAATTTGGTTTATACAACAGCAAACAAAAATAATGACTTCTGTATTTAATACAGTAAAATAACAATAGAAACTTGGCCTAAAATCACTTAACATTAACAAGCTGTAACGGATAAACTTTTAATCGAAAAAAAAATTGTATTAACTAAATTGTTTGTAATTTTTTTTCTAACATATTTTAAAATTAAAAATAGGGGTTCCCATTTAAGAAAAATATAAATAAGGGTTTTTATCCCTGAAGGGACGAAAATAATAATGATTTGACTACATATTATTGTAGAGTTTTTTGAATTTTTGATATTTTTTCTCTATAATAAAATTTTAAATTCTCAATAGTTCCTGAGAAAATGAGGGTCTTACCAGATTTCGATCACTCTGTATATAACTATTCAGTTATTTATTTTTGTTAAGTTACTACGAACTAATTGTAATTTTTTTTAATAACTTAGTAAGATAAAAATGTGTTGTTCATACTAAGCCATACGAAATATATATTTATATCATATAAGAGTAACTTATTTAATGTAAACAATACTTGCTTTATTACCTTTATCTTCTGGCCAGTCTTGTAATATAGTATTTAGAACTAAAAGTATTAAAATAAACTAATTAATTAAATCTTGAACTGAAATAAAAATAAGTGATTTTACTTTTATTTGAAATATCAGCGTTTAAAAATGGATCATAATCATAATCGTCGTTTCTTATTACAAAATCTGTCAAGTCTGTAATTACATTATTTGATGTATCTATAATTAAAGAACTTTGGGTATCAATAACTTCATTTCTTTGATAATCAATAGACACATTTCTCGATAAATTCATAGCTTCGTTTATTTGTGTATCAATTAATACATCATTCATTTCATTTTCTGTATGATCCTCTAAAAATAAATTGAAAACGTTATCAAATTTTAGAAAAAGCTTAAAGTTAATATTTCATACCTTGAACATGTTGTATATTATTCATTAAACAAAATTTTGCTAAGATACGCTCTAAAAACAGGTCTAATTAATAATATAAATTCATAAAGACATTTGATAATTATATTAAGTAACTCCGAAAATTCTTTAACTCTTTAAATCTTTTTATACATTAATGTGTTCATGTGACTTTTTTAAATTTACAATCTTAATATTAAAGCTTAACAATGTTTCTAACACCAAAATATGCTAAAGGATGTAAGGAACTAAACAAAAATACATTTTTATTCAATGTTCAAAAAGTTTAAAGTTGTAAAATAGATTTCTATGAAAATCTTTTTTGACCTATCCTATAGTCACCCATCATTAAAAATTGATTCTGATTTATTTTAACTAAAATAAATAGTTTGTTCTGAAATAATTGATTTGTTCTTTGATTTTTATAAAGGATACAATGTAAAAATATTTACTAAGTGAGAAGAAGAATACGGCCAGGAAATTACTAGTAATAAAAGTAACAACACACACGTTTTACCTCCAGCCTTCATTATAAAACATTAATATTTCCGAAATACTAGTCGAAAAATTGTTATCAACGCTTAATTTTTTTAGTTGTATCATAATCTATTAAATAAATGAATTAATTATGTATGTTGCCATTTAAAAAAATAAGTTGTCACCCGTTAAGTTTAATGGATAATTCTAAAAATTAATTAAAAGCTTATAAATTAAAAAATATTCATTTGTTTTCAATATTGTATTTATTTGGCAAGAAATCGAGCAGTTTCTGACTTTCATTTCACTCTGAATAGATAATACCTAATAATGACTAACATCAGTTAATAACTAACAGATTCGATACAAATATGTTTAATTTCACAATAATTAATATATTTGTAATTTTACAATTGCTATGTTTTAGAAATTTCACTAAAATTTTATCATACTATATAAATTGGAAATTTCAATAATCGTTTAGCCTATATTCTTCTTCTAAACAATCAATTACTATCTTACGGGTATATGAAGTAAAAAAAAACCCAAATAATAATATTAGGGAAGTCTGGGGGAACAACGGCCACTTTAGCAAAAATTGTTATATCTTTGGTTCTAAGACTCTAAATGTTATGCTATTACAATAAATGTGTATATTTTTTTTTAATGCAAATGAAAGGTATTCCCCCTTTTTTGGAGGTATATTGGCTATAGATATTTACATGAAAAAAGATAGGGATAAAATAATTTTTAAAAAAATCACTGAAATATAGTTCAAACTAAAAGTTGTCTTCAAAGATATTCCCATTCCAAAGAAAACATCAACTAAAAAGTGTGAACAATATTGAACAATTAGCTTGCTCTCGCACGCCTCAAATATTTTAACAATTATGTATAAGAGAATGGAAAAAAAGATGGGAGAAATATTATCATAAGGCCAATTCGGATTTAGAAAAAAAATGGGTACGAGAAAAGCGATATTGGCTTTAAGATTAACAGTGAAAAAAAGAATACAGAAAAATAAATCGACATTTATTGCATTTGTTGACATTGAGTAGGAATTCGATAATGTTAACTGGGAAATAATGTTAAAAATGCTGAAAAGAGCTGGAGTTGCAACCACGGAAAGAAAACTGCTATATGAATTGTATAAAAATGAAATAGCAATCATAAAAATGAGAGTTATTCAAAAAAAGTCCAAAATAATGAAAGGTGTTAGACAGGAATGTACATTATCACTTTTAATATTTAATGCCTACATTCAAGAGGCCATAGATATTAGAATATAGAGGTCACAGCTAGGAATAAAAACATGAAAAGTTATTAATTAATAAATATTTTTACAATTTTCAGATTAACTCAAAGTATATCCGAAATATGCCCTATATTGAATAGGGCTGCAAAAGAGTCTGAAATATTTTTATGCTAAGAAATTCTTAAATTAAGATTACCCATTTTTTACGACTAAATAATTGTCATTAGAAATTTCTAGATTACTTACTTGCATTCCTAGACAAGGTTACTAATTTAAGAACAAATAAAAAAATTATAAATGATTTATTTTTCGATTATTTCATGATTTATTACTATTTAATAAATATTTATATCTTTGTTCAGTTAATCAAAATTTAGAGAGTCGTCTAAATTGGACCATATTAGTTTGAATGTAACAGATCACTTAATGTTACCTAATTTATATGGGTCAAATGGAAAAAAGCAGGGCCCTCGACTCACCCCCACACCATTTGCCAAGTGAGTAGGGAAGGGGTGTGGCCAAACGAGGTGTCAAATTGAAATATTGATAAACATTTTTATGATAACAAAAGCTAACATTTTCTAAGAATTTTATCATCGACAATCAGACGCTTAGTTAAGCATATTTCCAACATTATAAAAATTTGAACCTCCTCCGTCTATCCTTATTTTACACTACTCGGATATTTTATTGATAGTATTCTATTATTTGAACTTCAATATTCTAGCTTAATCGATGTCATACTATTTTGAATATTCAATATTTTGGTTATTTTGTACGTTTATTTTTTCGTGAATGTTTAAATTTTAATAAAAGATAAGTCGCTAACTAGAAACAATTTTTCCTATTTATCAAATTTAACTTACTTGCATTTTTCGACATGCTTGCTGAAGCGAAAAACAATAATTAAATTAATAACGCTTTTTAAGAAAATTCAAATTAGTAATAAATAGCGAGATATATTAAGTATATTACTAAATATTTTTGATCAAATAATTATTTTGTTGCAAAAATTTAATGATTACAGTTTTATTTATTTTGTCATCCTTAATTATTTTATTAAGGATTTTAAAGTAAAATAAAGTATAATAAAAAATATTCAGTAATTAAAAATATAACATAAAATGGATATATTTTTTAATCTACCTAGCTAAATAAATAAAATTTTCTAATATTAACTAAATATATTTGTATTTGTCTAGAAATGGTCAAACATGGAAAAATATTAAGTGACAAGTTTTGTTTCGTAACAATTGCGTCAAGAAATGTTAAACACGTAAACAGAGATGAAATCAGTAATAAATAAAGATGTCTTCCTTTGATTTCCCTTGATTTATAATATTTTCGTTCAAAATAAAATTATGATCCTTTATAAATTAAAAAATATTATCAGCCCTACAAAATTATTTCGCACTATACCCAGCGATCTCTTACATTAATCCTGCGTGAATATTTCATTTTGTTAATTATCTGTAGAAATGAATGTTGATTAGAATAATTAATATTAAAAATTTTAGTTACTTTTAAAATTTAGAGCTTTTTGTGCGAAATCTGAAAAAAATGAAAACTTTTTTATTGTTTAACAAAAAATCAATTTTATAATTAACCACATTTAACAAATTTGACATAATTAGTAATCACGATACAAATTTAATAATACTTATATTGTAATAATATAAAACCATTTAATTACTCGCAAAATTTAAAATACTATTGTAGCGAGGTGTAATGTATAGAAGTAATAAACACTTTTAAGATTTAATAACAACTATACTATATTACAACGAACTAACAAATAACAGCGAGAGACGAACTGTATTACAACGAACTAATAAATAACAGCGAGAGACGAAGCGCGTGTAAGACAGAATACGTAAGTGATTGACTGATCGACTGACTGACTGGAGCGACGATCTTGCCCTTAAATAGTCAGAGGAATCTTCTAGAGGCGGCGGCGGCCGGACATTCTAGAATATTTGACCGCCACACCACCCCCCTACGGAGTGGAGTTAGCTAGGGTCAAAAATGTCCGGGAATCTGACTCGGCGGCCTGAGCGAGTTGTTCGTACTGGCTGTGTTGATGGATCGGTATTAGGCGGTTGTTTCTGTTTGGTCGTATCCGGGGCAGTCGCTGGTGGAGCATGTGCCTGGCTAACGGTTGTGCTTTCGTTCACCATGAGGTAGGCAGGTTTTACTCTATCAATCGTCACCGTAACTGATTGATTTCGAACTTTTATTGTGAACGTTTTGTCATTTCGGGCAATTACTTCGTAGGGACCTTGATATGGCGGTTGAAGTGCTGCTCGGACACCTCCCTCCCTGAGAAATACGTGTGAACAGTCCTTAAGGTCCGCAAAAACAAATGATCGTGGATTTGAGTGGCGAGATGCAGGTACTGGACGAATTTTATTCATAACACTGCGAAGACGATCTAGTAAGCTAGTAGGGTCGTTCGTACTGCTATTATCTTGCTTGTCTGTGAAGAAATCACCAGGAAGATTAAGAGGCTCACCATAAACAAGTTCCGCAGACGTGGCTTTTAAGTCTTCCTTAAACGCAGAACGTATTCCGAGAAGCACGATAGGCAGTGACTCAGTCCACGAGTCTTTTGCGTGGGCCATGATGGCTGCCTTTAGTTGTCGGTGCATTCGTTCGACGAATCCGTTTGCAGCAGGATGCCAACTGGTAGTGGGGCGAAGCGTAAAACCAAAACGTTTTGCTAAAGTTTTTAAAGTAGCTGAAACAAACTGAGTACCACGGTCAGTCGTAACGTATTGAGGTACTCCGAAGCGTGAAATCCAGCAATTGAGGAAACCCTTAGTGACATCATCTGCTGTTATACGTTCGAGTGGATACACCTCCGGCCAACGGGTGAAACGATCGATTACCGTCAGACAGTACCTAAAGGACTGTGATGGCGGCAATGGACCGATGAT
>NW_026099572.1:15637112-15666614 GCF_025091365.1 Daktulosphaira vitifoliae | reverse complement strand
TAGCGTTCAGTAGGCGGTGGGTTAGTAATAATATCCTCTACTTCGGCGGCGTAACGCGTATCAAGCTGAGCCACAACATAATTAAATTTTGTTTCCTCACTTGTTATTCCCGAGATTGCAAACTGCGAGTCAACCTGTGAGAACCATAAGCTCGGTCTTTCGGACCAGAAAGGTGGCAACTTGACGGCAACGCGATTCACTGAAGCTGTTGGATATTGCTGTGCCTGTAGTGCTGCAAGGCGAGCGTTTTCTTGGCGTAACTCCTCCAATTGATTGCGTAGTTCTTCGGCGTTCATACTTGTTATCGTCGAGGTCACCAATGTAGCGAGGTGTAATGTATAGAAGTAATAAACACTTTTACGATTTAATAACAACTATACTATATTACAACGAACTACGAAATAACAAATAACAGCGAGAGACGAACTGTATTACAACGAACTAATAAATAACAGCGAGAAACGAAGCGCGTGTAAGACAGAATGCGAAAGTGATTGACTGATCGACTGACTGACTGGAGCGACGATCTTGCCCTTAAATAGTCAGAGGAATCTTCTAGAGGCGGCGGAGGAACTCTCTAGACATTCGACCGCCACACGCTTATGTAGAGCGACGAATCTTCTAGAGGCGGCAGCGGCCGGACATTCTAGAATATTCGACCGCCACACTATGATAGCTTTTTTTCGGTACATTTCGTTACATATGTTTTGTGATATATTAATCGTTAAGAATAATTCTTAATGATATAAAAAGTTATTTCCTTGAAGAATATAAAAATTATCAAAAGGTATATTCAAGGTAATGACGCATCAAAAATGGAAACAGGAGTGGTCATTCCCCTTATAACAAAAACAAATCAAATTGTCAAACAAATGCTCAATGTAAACGGCAAAAGCAATAGCTATTCAGCTAATAATCGATGAACACTCCTACTCAGCGGCGTATTTATGTACAGGCAATATAGGTAACTGTCTACAGCGGCAAAGAAATTATAAACAAGCGAGTTATTTTTTTTTTATGTTGTTAAGATATATTGACTTCCTAATAATTATCACAATTGTATTCATTTATTATGTATTTATGATATGTATATTAATAGCTACAAGCAATTTATTTTATGATTTATTAATAAACATAGATTTGCTTGAAAAATATTTTTAAATACTTGTTTTTTTTTTTTTTTACGAGAATTAGTAGTGTTATGGCGAAAATATATTTAAAAAAGAGCCCCCCTCGGTCATAACGTAAAATGAATGCAAAAGATAATGTTTAATAGAAATCTACCTTATAAAACTTCTATGACTAAATTTTTTCACAAATTTTAATTTATTAATAATTTAATCGCTTTTTTTAAAAGAAATGTTTTAAATAAAATATTTCTATATTCTTTCATTAGTACAAAAAAATTAGTAGGATCTTTTTATTATTGGACTTTTAAAATTAGTTGGACATTAAAGATAATAATGAAAAATTTTCTACAGAAAAAGCATTGTAAAAATTATAACTTACGATTTGCATTAGTTATGGTTTCTGTAAATAATTAAAACACACGTTAAAACTAAATGGATTAGAAAATGTAAATCAAAGATTTCTTAAATATATATATACAGGGTAATCAGCTAACTATGTTTCACACAATATCTTCAAAGTAAAGATAAAACGTAATTTTTTTTCTTCAGAAAATATTAGTATTTTACACTCCTAAATTAACTAAAAAAAAAAAAAAATATTGTTATCCCTCTATTCCCTTTAAGTTGTATCATATAAAGTTATTTTTTAAAATATAACATGCTTCTATTGCTTACTTATAAACAATAAAATAATCTAGCTAAGAATATAACAGGTCGATAACATTTGAACCAGTATTTTGGGAATTATTGGCATTTTCATACTAAGACGGGAGTTGTATTCGGTTCAAAAATACCAAGAGATAAAAATAAATAAGCTTGCGCTTTATCTCTAGTCGTTGTATTAAAATGTTGGTATTTTCAAAATACTTGTTTAAAAGTTGATCATTTTCTTATTTTTAATCTGGTTAAACATATATGATTCCACTTGAAAGAGTTTTTTGATATATTTTAAAGAAAAAAGAAGGAAATAAAAATATTTTTTTTTTTAAATTTATAGAATGTGTTTAAAATTGACATCGCTTTTATAATGTATATTGTATATAGACAATTTTTACTCGTGTGATTTAACGTTTTAATTTTAATAAATGACCGTGGTTACAAATATTTTTACTATACAATAATTTTATTTTTTTAGTGTAATTAATAACAAAACAAAACGATATATTTCGTATAATTATAAACTAAGATAGTATGCAAAATATTTATTCATAAAAATAAAATAAAGTATAAATATTACAATTATTAATATTTAAAATATCTAATAAAAATATTTATGTATACAAAAATATTTTTTGGGTGAACTTAAAAATGCTTGAAAAATTCTTCTACTGTCCAATATTGTGAACTTGTTTTCTTTATTTTACTAATATATTATAGTGGCCTATCATCTCATAACGTCGTAGCTACTATACTATTACCACAGACAAGGTTTATCTTATCTGTGCTGTTACATTGATTTTAGCATAAAAACAAAATAAAGTTACCAGTAACAAAAAAAACTGCTAAAATCATTGATATGATCATATACATATTCTGTAATAGTTAAAAATTAGCATATAGTTATAAAAATGTTATGTTAAGATAAATATTATTGTAATTACACATAAAAAAAATTAAATAAAACATTTTTACAAAATAACTTTTCATTAGTAATTTAAAATTCATATTATTCTATTTTTAACTTATTGTACATACCATGTTAAGTACTTATTAATTTTTTTCCAAAAAGAGTAGTTTTTTAAATTTTTAATGAAAAAAAATTCGAACAATGAACTGAATATAATAACAGTCAGTAATTTGTTAAACAAATTGACTGTTTATATTTTTTATTTTAATATTCTATACTTTTATGTAATTAATAAGGAATGATCGTCAAACATTTGTTTTGAAAAACCAAAATATATTTTACAGGTGTGCTGCAATATTTTTTTACTTGTAACTTCAGTCAAATATGTTTACCTGCTATGCTAAAATATTTGAACATAAGGTTAGCTGTTAAGACTAAAGTAGCAGTTAAATTAAAATAATAAATTGGGTAAAAAAAGTCTTAGATAATCAAAAAAGTTTCAATAAATATCTTCTATAGGGAATATCTATTGTATATAAAATTATTTAGGTACTGCAAATAATTTATTTTAAAGATATTTAATCATGTATATTTTTCTATCTAAATATCATTTCAATATAAAAAACTAATATTAAATTTTGAAAATAATTCTGAATTTTTAGAACATAAAATACTAATACCAAGTATACTTGATATAACAAAGAGAATCTTTAGGTGAAGTTAGATAGACATTATTTCTTTAGTTTTAAGAAGCTTAACAGGTGTAATAAACTCCACAGCCTTTTTATCAACATCACCACACCACCTTTTACTTAAATTTTAAACCATGTTGAAAATTTGTCATTTTTTTCAAATATTTTTTTATAACAGTCACATTATAATGTGACTCGTAATCTTGCAGTTCAATACACTTAAAACAGAAATATTAATATTTTCTGAACAAGTGAGTGAACTCAAAGCAGAGAATATAATACTCAAAAAAGATATTGGTTCACTTAAGGCAAAAATTAGTAGTCATGAAGAGAACATCTCGTCTATTAACCCATCCAGAATTACTAACCAGGTTTTACAAGAACTATTTGAACGAGATCGTTGTTCTTCCAATGAGATTGCTTATGGAGTATAACATAAAATTCAAAATAGCGTTGAGCCTCATCTACTAATAAATGTAGTTAATTAATAACACTAATGAACCCATTTTCTCACTTAATGTTTTACTTTAATGATTTAATACAAATTTTATGCTTTTTTTATGTCGTAATTGATTAAGAAACTACTAGGCTTTGCTTAGCTAGGACTCCAACCATACCTAGGAACCTTGAGGCTCACGCGCCTTCATTAACATATTAGTTATAATATTAGTGTAGTATAATTATTAACACATGTACTAAATATCACATATATATGAATAAAGCCAAAAATCATCTAAGGAATGTTTCCCTTTTAGGGTAATAAAAATAACTATTTATCAACACATGTTTCAAACCAGTCCCCTACAATTCATTAACTACGCCCACGGCAGGGTATCTATCACAATTAACCAATCACAAATAATTATCCAACATCTTAGGAATTTCAATAGAGATCGCTGGCTTACTTCATCCGGTGTATAAAAAGCCATTTTTTCTCGTAAAAAGGTCACTCTCTCTCTCTTCTTTTGGATTTCTCTGGATTTCTTTTGACGATTTTCTGCGGCAGCGACTGCAACGACTACCCTCTAGATATTCTCTTACATGGAATCTGCGTCAGTATAAGTAAATATTTTGTCCCTATGACTTAGTTTTTTTATATGTATTATCCTAAGTGGTGAACATTGTCTTAGATGATTTATTAATATTTTACACAGGAACAAGTTTTTATTTATTTTATGATCACCTAATGTTCTCATNCTAGAGCTAGTAGTCCGGGTAAAGTTCATCATAAAATATATAGTCCGTAAGATAGGAAACTACACCTTGGAAATATTCTCTGCGTGTGTACCCGCCAGCCATAAAGGATTATGCCAATTACCTTTCGGTAACGTGTAGGCAGTTGGCGTAAAGGATAATAAAAGGTGTATTGAAATAATATTTTAAATATATTAACGAGGTAACTGTATCCGCGCCAACCAAGGCTTTACGCTGAGAAATGCTGGGCCACCACAGTCTTGTTAATTATATTTTGAATATAGATAGACATATTCTTATAATTATATTTTGACTAGTTCAGAGTAAATTTTAAGAATATCGATATCGACTGTAGGGAATTCATCGAAAATATTATTAGTAAAAACATAGTATAATATAAAAGGAATTTAAAATAAAAGAAAGTGACAAAATTATAATAGACGCAGGTCCCATTGTAGAGAATCCTTTTTTTTTTTGAGTCTTATATACACAGAGATACTAATTTATCGAAATAAACGCAAGACAGTATAAACGACAGTTAACACTGAAAGAAGAAATCACCATAAAATCAACTCAATCAATTACTAAAGGAAATAAAGGTAAGTGCGAATATTTATTTGCATGTCTTACTTCTAAAAAAAATCACGTAATAAACAAAAATATGAATAAATGAGGTAGGGATATTTTATTATTTAATAAATAAATAAAGTTCGACCCCGAGATACGACTCTATTCTTTCGTTCTTTCCCTTTCCTTATTTCACTATTTTTTGTTTATTACATTAGTTAACATAACATTATTATTTATAAAAACTAAAAATAAAGAGGATTTGTCTATAAAAAAAATATTAATATATAATTAATAATCCAGTCATGTTTGGGCATCCCCACTTACATTACTAATAAACAACTAAATATTATAATGAAATAAAATGAATACAAGTTTAAGATTTATAAGTATCGTTGAGCTTGATAATTTGACTTCAGTGATCGGACGAGAACTGGTTTATACAACCACCTTCAACCGTTTGACGGAAACAACATGGACTTAATTATATAATTGATCACACGCACGGCAAATCCACTGTACTCACATATGCGTCACGATACCGCAAAAGTCGCGGGACAACTAGTGGCGGCGCCGATGTGTCTAATCAACTAGATCATACACCGGTTATAACTGGTAGATCAGACAACGACTATCACTGGTCAGCGAACGACTTCCCCACTTATAAATATAAAACAATATTCTTTTATATTAGTTTCACCTGTATGTATGTATGTAACTCTCAAAACGCCACGCGTTATCGCATATTCCGTCGTCTAGACTAGACTGTCATAACGCATTCACCCCACCCCACGCCTCGCTCTCCAAAGGACGACTACACTATTCAAGTATAAATTTATTTTTAGTTATCGTACACGTACATGAGTGCTTGTCATCAATAGTATCTATATATAAACAAATTTTTTATTTTGACTGACCAATACCATCCGCGTACCATACGGCTTACGTATATGTTCCTACCGCCGTTTATACCTCAGGTTTAACGTTAGTCCGACCCGCCCACCCACAAAACACGGCTATACCTAATGCATGATACGTTTACGTACTTAAGTTGCTTTACATGTATATATATATATATTCTAATTACTATTAAAAATATATATTAACACACTTTATTCTTATTTAGAGATATAGAACTCATTCATTCCGATTACAAAGGATGTATCCAGTATCGTCATTTTTCGTCACTACCTCCATGTTCCGGGAGTGGGTAATTTACGCATCTGCTGCTTTCCTTGGATGTGGGAGCCGTTTTTCAGACTCCCTTCCCGGAATCGAACCCTGATTTCCCGTTACCCGTTACAACCATGATATTGATAGTAACTACTATCATAACATGAAACTAAAAAGTAAAAAATAAATATAGTTAAAAAACTAAAAAAACACGCTTTTAAAGCAAATCGAACTAAAAAGTTAAAAATAATTTTAAACTTATTTTAAAAATTATTTTTAACTTTTTAGTTCGATGTGCTTTAAAAGCGTGTTTTTTTAAACTATATTTATTAGGTTGGAAGTTATACGTAGCTACACATAACTCTCCCCAACAGCGATCGTACACGAACGTGCGTACAACCAATATTCCGATAGTTCCGTACACGACAGACTTGGCTGTCGTAAGTTAAGTGATAAGAAGAGGTTGGGTGATGATAAGCTTCGTGGACTTAACCTGGTTATCCATGTAACTTTCGAACAGACTCAAAATTTGTCATATTTATATAGAATTAAAATTAAACTTTTAAATATTTTAGGGGTATTTTTATTGTAGACATTATTAAATTATGTAGACTTCATATTATTTAAAGCAAATTATAAGTTTACATCCATTTTTCATAAAAAGAATAAAAAAAAAAAATTAATTAAATAATCAAAAAATTACTTATTTTATTAGAGATAAGAGACAATTATTTAAAACAATAATTAAAATAATTTTATTACAGGAGACCAACTCTTAGTTCAAATTAAAATTTAGTAATTAAGTTTAAGTTAACAACAGTAAAATTATATACTTTGAAGATACGAATTTTTTTTATAAGGATTGGTTTTCTTATGTAAATTTTATAAAGAACTATAATGAAATTAATGTGGATTACAACATAAATTTAGTCTCAAATAAAATGTTAACAGAAAATTTTAAACTACCTTCAAATAACAATAATGTCTGCTAAATGTATAACAAAAACGGAAAACAAGCAAACTCAAATATTTGGATGAACAAAGTTAGGGTGTCATAAATGTATAGTATAGTGAAATAATGCACGACAGAACATAACTCGGCCTTCTAATGGTAATGTAACAATTTCATTACATTAATTTAATTTTTTTTCAGTCATCTTATATTGTGATGGAAACATATCATACGTATTTTTCTGAATTCGTTTTACCCAAAGATCTAGTTCCTTCAGAAAAGCTTCAACTTTATGATTACATGTAAATATATTAGATAATGGCCCTTGCAAACTCAAATTTAACTCATTTAATAACGAAAAAATACCTAAAAGATACGCAACTTTTGCCAACCAAATTATATCTTGAAAATGATCGGATAATTGTGAATTTTTTTCTCTTAAAAATACTTCTATTTCAGTTTTTAATTCAAAAAATCTCGTTAAAACTTTTCCTCGTGATAATGAACGTATATGAGAATGAAATAATATATTATTGTAAACTGAACCAAATTCTTCACACATGACAGAAAAAATACGAGAATTAATGGCTCTTGCACGAATAAAATTTATAATTGTTGTACATTGGTTTAAAATATCATTGAAATTTTCACATATATCTTTTACAGCTAATTGTTTTCGATGTATAAAACAATGAGTGGAAATTAAATGTGTATGTGCTTCTTCTTTAACGCGTGATACTACACCTGAATGTATCCCTGTCATAGACGCTGCGCCATTTGTACAAATCCCAATACAAGAAGCCCAGTTAATATTTTTGGATATCATATAATTATTCATTGTTTTAAAAATTTCATCTGCTGTATTGAATGTTTTCAACTTTAAGCCGCATAAAAGCTCTTCTTTTATATCGTTAAATTTACCTATTTNTGTCTGTGAACGCTCAATCTCAGCTCTCGCTGGACCGATTTTGATGAACAATATGTCAAAAGATCACAAATCGTATCTAGTCGAAGACATTACCCTCAAAAATTGAAAAAAATTCCCTCGTTCCCCGTAAACGGGGGAAATCCCTCAAAAAATGACAAAATTAAAAGTCGCTAATTTTCGATATATTTTCATTTTTTTTTTTACTTAAAATTGCCATAACTTTTTTAAAAATGACCGAATCAATATAATTTTTTTTTTTTATAGATACCTTAGATATTTACCTATCATTTTATATATTTTTGTGAACATTTGACCCTTTAACAGCCCAAAGGATGGGGTTTCAAAATGGTAACTTTTTTACAAAAAATTAACTTTTTCAACTTAACTTTTGAAAATGTTCCGGAAAGACTGACACTTGAGAGGTGAAGACTTGGGCCACGCAACGGATTGTCGAGTCGCCACCCTCATGGCTCCCTTGCAAAAGGAAATCGGGTCGCCAACCACTTAGGCGAGGGTCTTGATCATAAAAAGAACGGCACCCGGACCACAAGTGGATTTAAGAAAATAAAAAATAATAAACTAATAATATTAAATAAAATAATGTATACTTTGATGAAACAAAGTGGATTAAAAAAAAATATATATACATATACTAAAATATAAAGTGTTGTTGTAGACTATAATACGCTGATACCTTGTAAATATAACAAATAGGTTTATTTGATGTCACCAGTGGTGGACATACTTTAGTATGTCGAAGACCGTTACCTTAAAACTAGAGAGAATTATTTAAAGGGAAAAAAATAAGATACATGTGAATATTGAAGATATTCACGCAATAAAAAGATTTTTGTTGATTAAGAAAATTAAGAGGACTTTATTAAATTATTAGTTAAGTTAATAGTGGACAAAACCCGAAGGCAATAACCACTCTGCAAATGAAGGGACAAAAGAGAAAAAAAACAATTATTAAGACAAAAAAAATTTTAACCTACAACTTTTAAATATTACACATGAAGTGTCTTCTGCATCAGAACAAGTCCGTGTACTCCGGGCGCGGCGGATAATTTCTGTAATGTGGCCGGCCTGGCCGTACTTGGGCACTGCGGGAATAATATATATATGTTTAAATATACATGACACACCACTGACCAATAACCTTATAAATAACAATTCTAAAGTCCATAACAAAATAAATTTACAACAGAAAAAGGCTCAATACATTATATTAAATAAAAATAAAAAAAAACAATATACGATACCCAGTCCCGGATGGGACTCATCCTAAGATGGGGATCTCGGCCCCGGACATGGCCGACGCCTGGTTAAATTAGTGCATTATTATAATGAACGACACATACGAAAAAAACTATTATTGGCTGCACGCACACAGCCACTATATACCACAACGGTGGTTCAAAGAGAAGAGAACACAACTTTTTCCTACACACCGGGCGAGACATAACGACGACGACGATTACGTTAGGGAGAGGGTATCGACTTAACGATTTACAAAATATAAAACAGATAAAAATATGAACAATATTAAAATTATACAGGTATTGACAGTGGTGACTAGTGTATGTGTCATATAGGGAACGATTATTAAACTGATAAAGAATATTGTGTGTATAGCGTTCNAAAAAAAATATTACTTTATTATTTTCTAATTTAAAACGTGTACAAAGATATAAATGTAAAAGAAGATATATCAAAGCTGTATAACAACATAGACTACAGTTAGTAGTTAGATAATAGTATTGATTATACATAGTAATTTTTATAATCAACAGCACTATAAATAAAGTAGGCGGCAATTTATTTGATTCATGTTTTTATCTAATTTTAACAAAGTATTGATATTTTCTCCCTTAAACTGGTTTTATGGATGTCGTCGGCCGTTGATAGTCGATTATTATTGGAATACTAAGAAAGTTAAAACACAATAATTTGTCTCATTTTTCACAAAATTACTATCTAATAATGTCACAGTAATAATGTGTTGTGTACAGACAGCTCATTGTGTTTAGTACTCAACTACAGGTGACCGAGTTAATATGTTGGGGTGTTTTTTTTTATTTGTATATTTTATTATTTATTAACGTATTAAAATGAGTGATGGCAGAAAACGTTTAAATGGAAGTGCTTATGAAAAAGTTGCTAAATTAAAATTAGAAAAAGAACAAAAAGTCATTTCTCAAACCGCAAAATTAACTTCATTTTTTGGCAATCAATCTCCAATTTGCCAAGTGAAATAGAGACTACAGCTGAACAGATTTTAAATGAGTCTAGTGATAAAAAGTAATTTAAAAATCAAATGTTAACTTCTGTACGTTATTTCAGTTTTATATAAATGAAATATTTTATAATTTTTTAGTGAACATCCTCTACATAGTACTTTTGAAACCATGGCAAATGAAAATCAATTAATTGAATATTCGGAATTATTAAATACGCCAACTAAAAAACCCAATCCAACCCTTTTAGGGGGCGGCAAAATTAAGTGCACCGGGCGGCAAAATTCCTAAATGCGACCCTGACCACAACGGTAGTTCAAAGAGAGAGAAGTACAAATTTTTCTTACACACCGGCCGAGACATAACGACATAACAACTTACAAAATATAAAACAGATAAAAATATGAACAATATTAAAATTACACAGGTATTGACAGTGGTGGCCAGTGTATGTGTCATATAGGGAACGATTATTAAACTGATAAAGAATATTGTGTGTATAGCGTTCACCTTGACAGCAACAGTACAGTTTTCTGATTACACGGCCGGTATAACGTACGCGCGCCCATTAGCAAAGCAAAACTGTAAATCTCTCTATATCATAAAATTCATATTTTGTCACGTTACACACATTTATATATATCTTAAATTAAAGCTAATGTAATATACTTTAATTTGAAAAAAAATATTTGACCTCTGGACTTGTCTTCATATAAAAACGTTCAGAAAAACGTACGATTTCCGTGAAAAAATACTCGATTTTATATTTTATATTATTTAATATATTATATTATTTTATATATTATATAACTTTTGGAAAAATGTATGGATCAATATTATTATTTTTTAATAATACATATTTATATAACCCTTTCATCTGCCACGCTTTTTTTGTAAATTGGAACATACCCCTTTAACAAGGGGAGAAAACTTTAAACATGCGTATTTGTAATAAACAAAAAGAATGACTGGGGGTGGGGTGGTAGACCAAAAGAAGTAAAAAGGATATGGTGTGTTGTGGCAAAGGAATGTTGTTAAGTGTGTTTGGAGTTCGGGGTGTGAAAGGGAAGAAATGTAAAGAAATGTAACACAGGTTGCCAATAAGGAAATAAATCGTAGCGGGCGTAGTGTAAAAAGGATGGGTACCAATGGAAAGTAAAAGTGTCTATAGATACCCGGCAGTGACTACAATAAAATGAAATAGAAAGGGATCTCGGGGTATGTATGCTTGTGTAAAGACATCTAATGTATGAATAAGATGGAATTACAAAGAAGGGTCACTACCTAGCTCCTGCACAGAAACGCGCACACTAATTTCCAGCGAGTCACAAGTATCGTGTTTTTTATAAAAATATTTTAGTTTATTCTCAATGACCTATCTTGTTCTAATTGTTTATTACTAAAAAAATTCTTCAGTAAAGGATCTATTATAAACTTATTATATAAACAAATGTTTCACTTACCTCTGACTATCCTGATATTCACTTGAGATGAATGATGTTGTTGATGTAACAATTATCGATGTATACGTTTACGCATTAATGTACGCAATTATATTTATACGTTTTACATTNCATTAATGTACGCAATTATATTTATACGGTTTATATTATTATTAACTCGCGTGTAACTACTTTTCTAGTACAATTCTATATTAAATCTACCCAAGGTGAAGTCTAAGTTTATTATAATTCTGCCTTTTTGTAAAAACCTTTTGTATATTTATGTAGTATAGTTCTTANCTCTGTCTTTTTGTAAAAACCTTTTGTATATTTATGTAGTATAGTTCTTAACCTTGTATATGGTGTTTTACCTTAATATATTTATTATTTAATAATTTATAAAGCAAATAAATAACTTCTAAGCAACATAACTGTCCTGTGCAACAAACTATTTCCAAGTGGCCTACGTCTTTTCAGTCGTCCAAATAGTGATCTAGGGTAGATGCGAGCTCAATTTCAGTTCTTTGCACAATAGATTATACTAGTGTCCTACACTTCGATTGCCCGCACTGTGGCTGAGATCAGACTAGCTGGTCGATAAGTGGAGAGACACTTTGAAAAAATCTTAAGATTAACTAAAATTCTAATTATGATATTATTGTATTATTACCCTGTCCAGCCAGGTTGTGGCCCTTCAATAAGTAATAGATACAACTCAATCAAATTAATTACCTTAGAATATGCTTATATATATGAATACAAATGTAAATAAAAAGAAATAAATAAACACCAATATTTTATATGTGTTAGAATATTTATATCACCAAAAGTATTCGACCGAAAATAAGATGTATAATATTTTCAGTAATTACGAAAGAGGGTAAAAATTATGTAGATTTTATATAGAATTGTAACTAAGAATGAAACATAAACTCACGCACATTCACTTTTTGTATCTTGGTTGAGTATTCCAGAGAGCCGTAGAGATGCATAGATAGAATGACAAGGCGTCCCAGTATCCGCTAGAGGGATGTTCAGAAATCGTACATAACCACAGCGAAAAAACCACACTAAGGGAAGCGAAGCCGCAGAGGAACCACCCGAATTTGGGGGAAAATGGCCTTTTTATAGCCCGCAAAACTGGTTTAGCGATCTCTGGTGAGATTCTTAAAATATTTTTTGCTGTATTTGATTGGTTAATGTGATAGAATCTCTTACGTGGGCGTTTTTGGAATGCGTAAGAGGGAGGTTAAATCTTGTGTAAGGGTATTATTTTATTACCCATCTTATCCAGGGGGGAATACTGATTTGGTGATATATTTTATTAAATATAAGTTTCAATTATTACATGTATTAAAATGTGATACTACAATATGCACCACGATCTTTTTTTCACATGTCCTCATGTGAACCTATTACAAAACTTATAAAGACAAATGTTTAAAATGAATAATTGTGTATATAAATGTATTCAACTGATATAACGATATAATAGTATAAAATATAGTTATAATAAATAAATGTTGTCATGTATGTTGGTTATACAAAATAAATATATTAATTTTAGCTTAATTTATTATATAATGATATACTTAAGATTAAATTATAAGATTTTTTTAGTAAATTTGTTCGGTGATTCGGTTTTTTTAATTGACAAACATTTAATTAGAATCACTTACAATAAACGTTTTATTTTATTTTGTCATTTATTTTAAGAAAAAAA
This sequence comes from Daktulosphaira vitifoliae, assembly GCF_025091365.1. Taxonomy (NCBI): domain Eukaryota; kingdom Metazoa; phylum Arthropoda; class Insecta; order Hemiptera; family Phylloxeridae; genus Daktulosphaira; species Daktulosphaira vitifoliae. Next base: position 15,653,009 of record NW_026099572.1, on the reverse strand, counting down.
AATTTTGGTATGTTTATAAGATTAATATTACAATTTCAATGATGTTATCTTTTTAGAAAAATACAATTTGAGTTAATTTATGACTAAACTGATATTTAGTGTACAGAGGGTAATTTTAAATTTATTTATATAAAAATAAAGATGGGATTTAATTTGAATTTGAGTTGCCGTTAATTGTTCTGTTGTAGCCGTGATTTTGGTGAAATTTAAACTATTGTACTATTGTTCCACTAGGTTTGTTGAGCCTGTGTAGCTGTTTTGCTATATATTTTTGTTTTTCTTGGTTCTAGTTCTGAATTTGTATTTAAACGTATTTTTAAGATATTGTTTTTCTTTAGATATAGTCGCAATCGGGTTTTCTTTCTTGTGCCGTTTAATATTTTTCTCATTTTGTTTTTTATATTTTTGATACTTTTTGTGTCGATTTCTATAATTTTAATATTAGTTGGCGAAGAGGGCCGGAGAGGTGGGGGATTTGTGAACTGGTTGGTATTGTGATATAAATGTATTTTGTCTTCTTCTAACCATTTGCTGTGTAGTTGTCTTCTTTCCTTCATGTTGTTTTTGTCAGGTAATGGTAGGTCTCCTCTGGTTACTTTCTCCGCAATTTCCAGAATCCATGGTCGGCAATCATAGTTGTTCTCTTGAATTGTGGTTTCTCCCCTGAATATAGGCCACATGGATTCAGATCCACCCATACGTAATTCATGTTTTATCATGAACTGTTGGAGCTTTGTTACTTCGTTTATATTATGATAACCCAGGCTGTCATAGTAGATGATTTCGCGTTGTTGTGTGTCAATCACTGCTATGATCCAGTGATTACTGTTAACATGTATTGGAGCTAGTGCCATGGTTTTTAGGAGAAGATTTTCTTTGAATCTTGAGTTGATGGTGTCGAGTCCTCTTCTGTCAATCTCAGAAATGAAGAAGGTGTCAAAGGCAAAAATTCTGTCTTCACTTCTTCTTGTTAATAGCTTCATGAAGCGATTGATGATTTCGTCATTATATAGCGATGTGTCTGTGATCAGAAATATTTTTGATGCTTTAAACGTAGGAAATTAAGTACAATAGATCCATATTTTGTTGTCATTTGTTAATTTGAAGGTGATGAATTGATTTTTTAACATTAAATAAAACTTATAATTCTATAACTACATTTTTAATAGTTGAACAAGTTAAAAAAAAAATATATGGTTTTTGATATAATGATAAAGTTAAAATTAAATTAGCTTATACATGTATGTTTGAAAATTTAAATAAATATATTTTATTTATGAGTAATATTAAAACTAGGAGAAATGTATGATTAAAGTTTTATGTTCACAATTAATAATATATACTTATATGTTAAGCTATATATATTTTTATAATTAGTGTTAAAATTCTAAAAAAAAAAAGTTCTTGAACAAAAGTTAATTAAATCTAAAAGTATAAAAATTATGGTTGGGTTATGTTAAAATTGTTTTTTTTTTTGTTTATATTTCCTTTTATAGTTATTAAAGTTGTATAAAAAAAAATGTTAAATCTAAAATTTAATTAGTAAATATAAGGACAAAAATATCAAAATTATATGTTAAAATATGTAAAAAGAATGTTTTTTTTTATAATGTTAGGATTATATTAAGTAAATATTTTGAGTTTAAAATTTAATTAAAAAATTTAAAGGTAAAAATATCACACTAAGGGTGATATTGATTAACTGATTAATGAATACTGATTTGGTGATATATTTTATTAAATATAAGTATTAGTTATTACATGTATTAAAATGTGATACTACATATTGTTACTAAGATATTTTCAATTTAATTTTTGAAAGTATTCCGGAAATACTGACACTTTTATACATATCTTAAATTAAAGCTTATGTAATATACTTTAATTTGAAAAAAAAAATTAGACCTCTGGATTTGTCTTCGTGGTAAAAATGACTACCGTTTTCAAAAATATGCTATTTTTGTGTTAAAATTCTGGGTTTTGTATTTTATTTTATTTTAAAATACCTGACAAGGGGAGTACAGATTTTCATAAATATTATATAAATAAAAAATTAATATAGCATAGAAAGTTAAACTTATTTAAATTTGTTTGCTTCTTTTAAGTCGAGAAAAAGAACTTTGAAATTTGAACTAGCTTAAATAACTAATTTTTTCAATCGACGTTAGCGACTTACGGTTGCCGAATTGGTAAAACTTATTTTTTACACGCTTGGGATACGAGGTACCAACCCGTAATTCATGGCAATGAATTTTTTGCATTTTTTCTTAGTTCTTTTTAAGTTAGTATAAATTTTTAACTCGTTTGATTTTTATCTCATTTAGATTCAATAACTTCAATAAAGATCAAGGATCCCATCACTTTAGTCGCCCCTTGCAAGAAGAAATTTATTATTCGTATTAAAATTATTTTACTATATTTTAGATTTTAGCTTTGATGCATAGCTGAGAAGGTATTTTTTTGTGACTATCATTTATTTTCTCTGCTCTAACTTCATCTATATTTTTCAACGATACGTCAAATGATTACAATTAGTTACCCTCAAAAATTGAAAAAAAAATTCTAATTTATCAATGAAACAGTTACTTATCCCATGTTCTCCATGTAAACAATTAAAATCATTCATTTCTAATGTTTTCAAAGTATTTATTGATGAATCAAGTTTGATATGATAATTTAATATGATAAGTTTCAACTACAAAATTAAATCATTTTACTTTGTAATTTAATAATTTTTTTACTCTATTTGTGTGTGCTACTACTAGACTATAATATTACAAATTTTTTGGTAACATGTTGCTATATAAATCATTTCTAAAAAAAATGATTGTTAGTTTCTCCTGAATTAATAATGGATTTTTACAATTATAATCAAATTTTATTATACGCTCAATTGAGTAAATCATTTTAACAACTTTGTTTTGATTGGTTCATTTAGTTAAAGTAAATCATTAAAATTAATTAAGTTCTGAATATTTCAATTGTAGAATATTTTCAAACAACAAAAGATACTAGGAAATTATTACTATTACTTCTATTTAAGTTATCTAATACGATAAAAATGCAAAAAAATATTAAGCTTTTCTGATAAATATACTGTAAATAGTAATTATAAAATTTCCTGACTGCATATTAATCTTAACGATACAATTATTTTATTCTCATAACTTTTTTAAAATCTTATAAAACTTGCCAATTGAGCTAATAGTTATGGTAAAATAAATTTCATTATAAACATTTACGAAAATCAACTTTAAACGACTAAAAAAATAGGTTAAATATGTCATTTTGCTTATTTTTAAAATATTAATAATCAAAATCAGTATTAATTTAAAACAATTTTTTTTGTTCTTAATTATTTTTTTTTATATGTAAATACTATTTTTTAATAATATTAAAACTTAGTAGTGATAGAAAAAGTCTAATTGCACATTGGAAAACAACGCGAAAAGTTGATGATTTTGAATAGTATATTTTTGTTTCTGAAGAAAGTTCCTTGTAGTACAATGTATAAAACTTATAACTTTGTTAACTGTTATAACTTTATCAAAAATGACCAAATCAGTATAATTTTTTTTTATTTAGATGCATGTCTTTATCTATCATTTGGTTTTTTTTTATAAATCTAACCCTTTACCTGCCCACAAGAGGGATTCAAAATAATAACATTTTTTTTTTTTAGTTAAAGTAAATCATTGAAATTAATTGAGTTCTGGATATTTCAATTGTAGAATCTTTTTAAATACCAAAAATTACTTAGAAATGATTACTATGATTTCTATTTAAGTGTTCTATTACGATTAAAATGCAAAAAATAATGAGTTTTTCTGATAAATATACAATAAATAGTAATTATAAAACTTTCTGACTGCATATTAATCTTAAAAATAACATTGTTTTAATTCTCATAAAATTTTCTATTTAATGATTTATTCTAGTCAACGAAGGAGTAATTTTGGCGAATAACAGAAAAATATCCCAACCAATTTTGNCTATCATAAGAAACGCTTCGATGCAAATCTGTAGATAGTGTTTCCTTTAGAGAAATTGGTGAATTATTCCAAAAGCAACATCAACTCTTATTTCTTTAATTATATCCTGATTAGTAGTTCTTTAATTTTAAAATATAATATATTGTTTTTTTAAAAGTTGAACTAAAATATATATAATGACATACTAATAGTCCTCATTGATTGGAATTGAGCTTTTTTTTTACAGCCTCGCAAAAGATCAAAAATATGAGCTTTTTTAATCTTCTCAAAAAATAGTTAACTTACAAAAAAAAGTTTTTCTACAAAAGTTGTTTAAAAGACAATTATAAACAAAAAAGGTGTCGTATATTTTTTCATTTAAACAAATATTTTTCTAGTTGCATTACATTCAATATGAGTACTAAAATTTAATTTCCATTTTTTTCATTTTACGGTTTTTATCATGTTATACTTTCATTAAACACAATGTTATAAATGCATATGTGTGTATGTGTGAGTTTATTTATTTATTGTATCATTAAAGTGTAGTGTATATTAATATACAAGCGATAGAGTAGGTAATTGATTTGACGCTATATTGTTTAAACCCAACTAAACGCTAAATTGTACATTCCCAAACAACAATCATATTATTTCAATTGCCACCGGAATTTCTGGTAATCTTTTACTTTGCCTTGATCCCAACTACTTGGGGTCGGCCACCCTTATCCTAAGCTTCCATTTGACACGATCTCCCACATCTTCTACGCTCACATCAGCTGACCTCAAATCGCATTCAATAGCATCCCTCCATCTCTTTTTTGGTCTTCCTTTATCTCTTCTTCCTTCAACATTAATTTCTATAACTGTTCTTACAGCTTCCGATTCTTCTCTCCTCATAACATGACTAAACAATCTAAGTCTATTTTCTGTCATCTTATCCACGATTGACGCTATACCTATACTTCCTCTTATATGGTCGTTCTTTATCCTATCTTCTCTATTCACTCCACTCATCCAACTTAGCATTCTCATCTCTGCTACACTTATTCTGTGCTCTACTTTCTTAACAACCGCCCAACACTCTAAACCATACATCATAGCTGGTCTCACTACAATTTTGTAGAATTTACCTTTTAGCCTCATTGGATTTCTTTAATCACATAAGACACCAGACATTTCTCTCTACTTCAACTACCCGCACTTAATCCTGTGTCTTACATTCTCATCAATACCACCGCCCCTTTGCACTATTGATCCTAAATACAAAAAACTTTCTATCTCCCCATTCACACTCTAGCCTATTGTCACTGATCTCATTTCACCTACCTCATGTTTTCTTTTGTCAACCCAGCCAGAATTTCTGGTCATGATAAAATTAATTGTCATAAAGTGTCTAAAATTCTAAAGTTCTAGTAAACTCAATAGTGGATAATAACTTTCATTATATAAATCTTAAAAGGTTAAATATAGTTATAACTGTACCTTCAATAATTTCTATTGTTAAAATTAATAATGAAATAATTAAAGTAAATTCATTGCTACTATTTCAACTAATCGCTAATTAAAAAAAAAACCAGCAGTGTCCCGGCACAGTGTGTATAATTGGGTGCAGTATAGATGATATGTGACAGTGATTAAAATCATAATCAAAACACAACGCCATGGTGCAAATCTGTAGATAGTGTTTAATTTTAAAATTTTAATGGATTATTACAATGATCTCCTATTTCCTTATTTATATCCTAAAAACAAGTTATATGCATTACTAGTGCAAAGTATGTAATCGATGGAGGATTTCTCCACTATAAAGTTATTTCACAAATGTATCAAACAAAAGTTTTTCTATTTTCTTATTCATTTTCTCATTCTAAATTTTGATAGAATATATCTTCAACAAAAGTACAATTTTCTTAATCTTCAACCTTTATTTTTATTGAATTTGTACGCCATTGACCTTTGCAATGTTCACATATAATAAAACATTTTTTTTGTCCTGTTTTTCGGCAGTCACAATTTTTACCAGCACCTGACTAAAAGCTGTTTTATGGCAATCATCTGTATTATTAGCAGAAATTCCGGTGACAATATACATAATATAAATGTTGTTTGGGAATGTACAATTTAGCGTTTAGTTGGGTTTAAACAATGTAGCGTCAAATCAATTACCTACTCAATCGGTTGTATCTTACTATACACTACACTTTAATGATACTATAAATAAATAAACTCGCACATACAGTGTATGTCATACACACATATGCATTTATAACATTGTGTCTAATATATGTATAACATGATAAAAAGTAACCGTAAAATGAAAAAAATTGGAATATAAATTTTAGTACTCATATTAAATATTTGTTTAAATGAAAAAATATATGATAATTTTTTTGTTTATAATTGTCTTTTAAACAACTTTTGTAGGAAACTTTTTTTGTAAGTTAAATATTTTTTGAGAAAATTAAAAAAGCTCATATTTTTGAACTTTTGCGAAGCTGTAAAAATAAAAGCTCAAGTCCAATAGATGAGGACTTTTAGTATGTCATTATAAATATTTTAATTCAACTTTTAAATAAAAATAAAATTTGATTGGAAATTTTTTCCGCTATTTTTCCTTCGTTGACTGGCCTAAATATATTAATATTTTACAGTATGGACGACGCTGCCGGTCGTGCTTAAATTTAATATAAAAGGGCATAAAAACTGTCAATCTCTCTCACTACTACTTCACATTATGAACTTTCAACGGATGAAAAAAGTGGCTTGATAAAATACGATTTTATATAGAAAATTGAAGTATATTAATTTTTTCAACATTAGTCCTGATATCATTAAGGTAAATTCATATCCTACAAAAGATCCATAATGTTTAAAGTTGTTCGCGCTAGTTATCACGCGATTAAGCGATACCAATAATGGTCGCCGACCAATATAAGACCAGTTATGCTCGATCTACGTACGCGCGCGGACAAATCGCCAGCTTACAATAAAATAATAATGAAAAGATACAGTCCACAATTAATAAACATTCGTATTTATCAATTTATTTATTATACAGATTGAACCAGACGCAACAAAAGTTAAATATAATGAGTACATAAATTAAGTAGGAAACCAGAAAAAATAAAGTGATCTCTAAAATAAAATATTGTCTAAATAAATAAAGAGAATCAATAACGTTTGTACGAAGTTAGCCAGCATAGTCTAATCTTTGTGTGAGTTACCTGTGTAGTCAATACTAATAAAGACTCTCTTTCAAAGATAGAGAACCCACTTGTGGTTCCTATTCTATTCGAGGTATTTATTGACTCGACTCACAGTAAGCACAAGCCTAGATAACTACTGGTACGAGTGGCGTTGTTGATGATCTATATGTGATAATTAATCACAATAATTTAAAATTATTATTATATTAATACATTTTCAAACATCACTTTGCTTTTCTATATTTTACGTCTTCTCATAAACCCTCGTACTTTATCCCGAGAGAAAATTAAATTATATCATTTTTTATTCAATAAATATTATAGTAACTCAATTATTCTCATGCTCATACAATATCAACAAATAACAATAATTTAAATAAATTATTCTTCAATCATATTAATAAAAAAATTATTGTTTTAATTGATTTCCTTTTTTTTTTACTTACTATACAAGTCTAACCCAACTTATTCAATGTAAAAATTTATTGAGAAGCTGTTATATGTTAACTATGTGCTATGTTCTTGTTCTAAGAAATATTACGGCGGGAGATAAAAGTAAAGGTTGCAACTACATATTATTATAGGACACGTTAGGCCATCACAATACCGCCCTAATAAATTTCTAAATGGATATAAATATTTTTAATATTTATATCTGTACTTATTTTGAAAGCTTTAAAAATTATGGTTTCCGATCTTTCAATAAAATATTCTTTGATAAAGTTAAAAATGGTTCTAGTTTTAGTTATTAAACTAAAGTTAAGATAAAAATAAGAGTACATTATTAAAATTATATTTTTGATAGAAAATGTGTAGTGTTGGTTTGTGTCTAATTATTGACATATAAAAACCAGTCGCAGATTTTATGTAACGAAATTTTGTTATTTAAAATTAAATCGTTATCGTTATATTTAATAGTTATATTAACTATTAACGATACAATACGCTCATTTTAAATTATGATCAAAAATGAATTTTTGCTTTCAAACCACATATAATTTTTTACGTAAAAAAATAATTAAGAATGAAATTAAATTTTATAGGGATATTTATCCAAAATTGTTTAACTCTGTGATCGATCCATTATTTTATCACAAACTCCATCATTTTATTGTAGACATTTATATTTATTTTATTTGTTTAAATTTGTTTAAATAATTGTGTGTCCAATCACAAAAATTGTACTGTTTAACCGCCTATTTTAATATTACCTCATATTCTCCATTTAATTTTTTTTTTAATAACTATATTCTTTTTTGATAATTAAACTGCTAAAAATTTAACTAAAATAGATCAAAGTTAGCTACTCTATTATTTTGAGTTGATCCTTAGAGGGGGATATATATTTCATCCACCGCCTATTAATTAAATAATATTATGAACATTTTTATTTAAATAAATAGTTAAATAAATGCAGTTGCATTGAGTGTGACAACAAGTTTGGTCTGTTATTTGACAAAACTTATAATATCAAGAAAATTTAACTCGAAATATGTCTCTAAAAGAGAGTTTAAAATAATAATTTAGCGGAAACAGTAATTTGTTAATATATTGTATATTACAGAATTAATTTTCAGAAATATTTTAATACAGAAATAATTTTCAGGAATATTTTAATACAGAAATAATTTTCAGGAATATTTTAATACAGAAATAATTCTAAGTACGATATTAAAGAAAAAGACTAATATTTTAAATTATTGATAGTATTTATTTTATTTTATATTTCAAGTGTAATTGTGAAAACATTTTATTGACAGAGCTAAAAATAACGATTTATTATTTTGACTTATGTTTCAGAAAATAGATCACGTATAATCAGATAACGTCAGCTGAACAATTACGTGTTGTATGATAATTACGTATATTTAAATGAAATTTTTTTCCAAAAAAGCAATTAATAAAATTTGTTGTAAGAAATTCATATAAATAAAATTCAATATTCTTTTTACAACTAGTATAGAATTTTTTAAAGTAAACTCATCAAGGAATCAACATAACATAATCGAGTGGCAAAATGAATTTTTTTTTACTTTTGATGTCAATGATGTCTTTAAAAGTAGTCTTAAGTGATAACGCAAAAAATTTATTCTGTTTCCATACTCAGTATTTTCTAAACTTTTTTAACCATAATGAAAGATTTTTGTTAGAGATCGAAAAAAATGAAGATTATATCACAATCGAAAATCTAACAAATTATGGCAAGGCACTTCAAACACACGGTAAAGTAATTATGTTATTTTTGAATAACTTGAAAAACAGTTATAAAAGCATTTTTCCTTGTAGTTTAATCACGGTAAATATGTACTTAAATAACATTTCTGGTTCTTTAAATATGATTGCTCTAAACAATGATGGTGAAAAAAATGATGCCATAAAATTATTAAAAGGCTACAAGATTATACATCTTGCAGTTAAAGAACAACTAACAAATTACATATGTGGATATTGTAAAAATGTACAGTTTGATGATAATTTGGTTAGTTGTAGTTATCCAATAGTTAATAACAATTATACTACTGTTAATCTAGTAAACATAAATAATTATCTCAAGTATAAGATTATAATGAAGTTTAATTATAAAAATAAAAGTAACTTTTACAAAAATTATCATCCAAAAACTTTTTTGTTTTACAATATAATGACCCAACAGATTCTCTACAACGAAAATAATACTATAGAAATAGATGATAGTCAACACATAGAATTAAATCAACTTCGTTTCACTCCACTTAACATCAGATGCACTGACGGTACTCGTTTAACTATACAAGATGTATTTCAGTATATGATATATGATTTTAATTCTAAGGATGTTCAAGCGTATATAAAGATAATACTTGTGGCTACATTTCGACCTTTAGCTATTCTAATTCGCAACTTTTTAACCTTAATTCAAGTTGCGTCTTCAGAAAACTCAGATAATGTAAAATTTTGGTTAAAACCTAATTTTATTGAAATGGGTAAAAAAATAATGCAATATTTATTAAAATTTATTTCTCTCCCCATGTTGATGTATAAACGGACATTTCTACAAGACAACGTCTTAAATGAATTTTTTATCGTTTTAAGCAATTATGCTAAAAAAAAAAAATTGTCCGAATTAGATAATAAAACTAATGAAACATTAATTAAAACACTATCGAATTTCTTCATGAAAAACAGTATACACTTTACAAATCATATAGAACTAACCAATAAAAAGATTACTGAAAATAATGCTGATCAAATTAAAAATCAATTAAAACAAATCATGAAAAAATTGAATATCTATATGAAAGATTTGACAAAATGGGAAAAAAATTTTGAATTTATTGTAAACAAATTTAGGGTGCGGTCTTTCAATGTGGCACATTTGAAAAAAATTATTGATTTTAAAATTTTAGGCAAGTGAAAATTAAATTATTTTTTATGCTATACATTACATATACAGGGTGGCCCAGCACTCACTGACAACTGAAATAACTTTTGATCCAGTTAATATTTTTAGCTGATTTTTTTTTAAATATTAGTTATACGTTAGGTCTATAGCTATATCTCAATAATTAATTTTTTTACATTTTATTAAAAATATTAATTATTTTTAAATTTTAAATAAAATGTAAAAAAAAAATCTAAGATAGCTATTTTGTAGAGTATAATTTAAGAAAAATTTTAGTAAAAAAATATCTTATTAATATTCAGTAGTAAATATTCTGTAGCATTTTAAAGTTTATGAAAATTTGAGTTTTCTTGTATTATTTTACGGTATTAAACATTACAAAATCGGTATTAATACCATGATAAGAAATTTGATAAGGCAATTGTAATTTATCAATCTTTGGAGGTTATGTCCTCCAGAGTAATCGTTTATAATTATTAAAAGCTATTAAATAAAAAACAACACAAGAAAACTTGAACTAACGTCAAAGGCGTTGAAAGCTTTTTATTTGTACAAAAGAAAGTATTAACATAGAACTGAAAAGAATAAACGTTTTCTTCGTCGTGGCGGATGAGGTAACAAAATGGATAATTAAAATGACGATAAAAATACATACGAAATTCTCGGCGATTGAACGGTAACTGAAAGTACATGGAGGACGGTTAATTTTAAAATCACATTTACAAAGGCACACAGGTATATTTTTATATATCGATATTAGCAGTTACACAGCATTGTTATTATTAATTGTTGTAAGGCACATTGTTATGAGTTTATAAATACACTAACTGGCAATACAGAAAGTACATCTATATCTGTATATCTATTGATAATCATAATTGATAATAAACAATCCGTGACTGAGACAGCAATGTCATAAAAATCCAATTAGCTACCTGTATTTACAATCCCATGTGTATTATACATGTATATTAACTCAAAATTTTGAAACTTTAAATGTTTATATCTAATAAGCTAATAAAGTTATATTAAAAATTCAAATGCCATTTACTATTAAATTAAAAACTCAAACATTTTATTAAATTAAAAATATGTGTTACCATTTAAAAAACAAAGTTGACCCCCCTCCAAGGCATAAGGGATGAACTTAAAAAGTATTACATAGTTAAAAATTCAAGAATAATGTGTAACTAAAGATAATAAAAAAAAAATGTTTAAATTATTATTATTCTGCAAGTAATTGAGTGGGTTATGATAAAAAAATCACTCTGTATATATATATATATATACAATATAATCTGCTATGTGTTAAATAAAAAAATTCAATTTCAAGCTTCAAATATTGCGAATTAATTTATTAAATATTTTTTAAGGATTCTTATATTAATAATTCTAAAACTTATATAGGATATTCTTTAATTTTTGTTTTTAACATAAATATACAAAAATTACAATTGCAAAATTGAAGAGGTAATGTTCAAAATAAAACTGGAATTACATATTATGTAATTTCTATTTTTATTAATATATTTCGGTGGTTTAATTATAGATAATAAAAAACATGTTTTGCATTTTATTATAAAATTCTTATAATGGGTTGAAATTGTTCCTAATTTTTATTCTAATAATTTCAACTAAAATTTTGTGATGGGACTTATGAAAAATAAATTTAAATTTATTTAATTTTTATAAATTTTAACTATTTTTTTTCTCTAACGCTATTAACTTATCTACAAATCAAACAATTTTATAGCTAATTAAAAACTGTTGAAAAGTACAAAAATCTTTATTATTGACAACCGAAGTAATTATTTGCATTTTGTAACTTTTTAAAACTTTATTTTATTTATTTTAGATCGTATTTGTAATACTGAAGCACATTCTGAAATATATAGTTTTATTACGAAACATAGTAACAAAACTGATATAGATTATTATAAAGATGTAGAATATGTGGATGATAATATTACAGAATTTAGCTTAGAGAATCTAAACTTTGACCAAAATGAAAATTATATCAATACAAATGACTTCACTGTAAATCAATCAACTCATAATCCTCATTATATGATTGATTATTTGCCGTACGACGTGTAACGTGAAATATTTAAAACTGTTTTGAATATTAATACTTAAAATCATAATTACTTATTTAAAAAAATTTTATTTTTTCCATTTTACGTTTGATATTTTTTATTGGTTAAACAAAAATTTTTATTAGTGCAATATAACATTTATCAAACAAGCAAATATTCTATTACAATAAAAAAACTGTTAATTGTATTTATTTTCAGTGTGTGGCATTAATTTTACAAATTACTTTCTTGTGTTCAAACTTTTAATATAGCCCAATGAAAATAACTGTACTTTTAAAGATAATGGTAAATTATTTTGCTCGATTATACAGTTCTTTTGATACTTAAACTGAATATCGAAAAATGGTAAAAACTGTCTCTAGTAATTTAGTAACTTCTACCTTGACATGATCAAATCTCTAGTTTAAAAATGATATTATTTGCTCAATATATTGCGAAGAACATTGGGTATATTTTTAATAAAAAAAATTTTATTAATATTTATTCTATGATTTATTATATATATATATACTAGGCCCCATCTAGCTGGGGCTCCGCCCCAGACCCGGAACCCTACGAGCCTTACGCACCTCCGTTGCGTAAGCTTCTTCGGATCGTCATCATAAGTAGGCCACTGATGTGTTGCAGAAAAAATATTACATCAGTGTTATAATTCAAATAACAAAATTTAATAAAATAAAAATATTGATAATAATAAAAATAATAATGGGGACTTGGGTTTTTGTATATAGTGGGAACCTGATGTTGTGGTTCTATCAGGGTCCTATGGTTCGAGGGTTTAGAACGACAAAGACAAGTAGATATAAAAATAATAGACGTAGTACCTCTATTCGAGGTATAATAAACTTTTGTCTGGTTAGTTTCTAATATCCTAACTAAGAGGCAACGAGACGGCAGAGCCAGTTCACGAATACCATATAACGTGATTATGTATAACTTCTTTAACCAACCAGTCAAAATTGACACTTTAAGATATTAATTTAATAAATGATCTATTGCTTTGTCATTCTTTACTCAAACTTATTAACTCCAAATAAGTGGGATAACATAAAATTACTTACTTCTTTTATTCTTGCAAATTGCTGTAAAATGATTTGATAAATATCTCGATATGTTTATATATGTTTAAAAGTATTTAATTCGCACTTCTTCAAAAGATAAATAATTAAAACAAGTTCTTTTCATATATAAATAAAACGCGTAAAAGTCAGCCGACAACAACACAAGGCTGTGACTGATAATTGTTTCCTTTTTATTCTTAATACAATTCGGAGAAAGCGAACTCTCTCGCTCGCTGTCACTCCTCGGAGTCTGAAAGGATTTCAGTGCTTTTTATAATAAAATGATAGTACCCTCAATCCAGCGATATTGTTGTCATCGCTCTTAGTGATCTTTTAAGTTTATTGTATTTAATTATAAATTACATAATTATTATATTGAGATAACATATTTAACAATTGATAAATTGACATATATATAAATAATAAGAAATTATGTTGAACATCGTATTTGTTATGACAGATAAATTATTTGTTTGTTTACAAATTATTTAATATACAGATTATACATTTTTCATTGATAATTGCAAGATGCGTAATGCAAAGCATTGAGCATATTACGACATCAGAATCAGTATAACAAAAACCCAGCACAGGGGGGTCGCGGCACAGTGGTGACGTGGCATAGTTGGATCAAGTATAATGATATCTGACAGTGATTAAAATCACTATCAAAAAAAAACGCTTCGATGCAAATCTTTAGATAGTGTTTAATTTTAAAAAATTGGTGGATTATTCCAAAAGCTTCATAAACTGCTAGTTCCTTATTAATATCCTGATTAAGACAAAGTATGTAGAATAAAAAAGAGATTATTAGAAAATAGTATTTCCCATAAAAAAATTATATTGATCAATACACTTTTCAATAAGTTATAGCATTATAATGTTAAAAATGTAAAAAATAAAATTGAGAATTTTCACACAATAATAGCATTTGGTAGCCATTTTCACCTTGAAGATAAAATAAAGTCCGAAATTTTTTTTTTCCATGATAAAGTATATTACATTAGCTTTAATTTAAGATATATATAAAAGTGTCAGACTTTCCGGAACACTTTCAAAATTTAAGTTGAAAAAGTCAATTTTTTGTGAAAAAGTTGTCATTTTGAATCCCCCCCTGTAGGCAGGTAAAAAGTCAGATTTATAAAAAAAATATACCAAATGATAGGTAAAGACATCATGCATCTACAAAAAAAAGAATTATATTGATCCATACATCTTTCGAGAAGTTATAGCATTATAAAGTTAAAAATATAAAAAAGAATTTTTTTACAAAAATCGTATTTTTTTTATTAAGTTTAATGTCTGTTTTCACCATGAAGATAAAATAAAGTCCGAAATTTTTTTTTACCATTATAAAGTATATTACATTAGCTTTAATTTAAGATATATATAAAAGTGTCAGACCTTCCGGAACACTTTCAAAAGTTACGTTGAAAAAGTTCTACTTTCTATATGCATTTTTATGTTTTGAATCCCCCCTGTATTTAGGGAAATGGTCCGATTTAAAAAAAACAGTATGTCGAATGAAAGATGTATATGNGATTTAAAAAAACAGTATGTCGAATGAAAGATCTATATAAATACTACTTCTCATAAAAAAATTGTAATGATTCATACATTTTTCAAAAAGTTATAGCATAATAAAGTTAAAAATGGAAAATACAAAATCGAAAATTTTCACACAAAAATAGCATTCGGTAGCCATTTTCACCATGAAGATAAGACAAAGTCCGAAAATTTTTTTTTTCATGATAAAGCATATTATATTAGCTTTAATTTAAGATATATATTAAAGTGTCAGACCTTCCGGAACATTTTCAAAATTTAAGTTAAAAAAGTTAATTTTTTGTGAAAAAGTTGTCATTTTAAATCCCCCCTTGTAGGCAGGTAAAAAATCAGATTTATAAAAAAAATATACCAAATGATAGGTAAAGACATCATGCATCTACAAAAAAAAGAATTATATTGATCCATAAATATTTCGAGAAGTTATAGCATTATAAAGTTAAAAATATAAAAAAGAATTTTTTTACAAAAATCGTATTTTTTTTATTAAGTTTAATGTCTGTTTTCACCATGAAGATAAAATAAAGTCCGAAATTTTTTTTTACCATTATAAAGTATATTACATTAGCTTTAATTTAAGATATATATAAAAGTGTCAGACCTTCCGGAACA
>NW_026099572.1:15630497-15637044 GCF_025091365.1 Daktulosphaira vitifoliae | reverse complement strand
GGGGAAAAAAAAAAAAAAAAAAAAAAAAAAAAAAAAAAACACATCTTAGTAAAACCAATACCTTCTCAGCTTCGCATCGAAGCTAAAATATATTAAAAATGTTATTATTAGTAAAATGTATTAGGTATAAGGTTGACGTTTGTTAATGAGGTATTCCCTTTAGGCCTATTCAAAAAGGGAGGGTATTTAATATTTTTTACTTTGTTAAACATGTTATAGAATTTTTTTTGCTAAAAATTAAAGTAATGATGAAAAAATAGGACATTAGATCCTTATTTATTAGAAGTTGCCTAAAGAAATATTGATTGCGCTGGTTCAAGGGGAGCTCATATCTCCCTTAAATACACCCCTGGTATACAAAAAAAGTATTAATATTCTAATTATAATAATTGTGTTTATATTATATAATAATTAAAAAAATTCAGAAGATTATTATACGTGGGACTATGTAAAAAATTTAATTTTGATAAAAATATTGGTAACTGCAATATAACGTTGGACAGCATAGTTGTCATAGATGAATCCCAATTAAAACGATAAAACTCATAGATTCATACATCATCTATGAGAAAAAAAAGATTATTAATAAAGTACTGTTCTGTTAATGAAAGTACAAACTTATATAATTATAACCGTCTTGAAATTTATAAATAACATATAATTATCCTCGATAAAATATAGTACTATGTGCAAATGCAAAATAGTAACATAATAAAAATACATATTACACCATGTAATTAAGGTTTATAATAAACGTATGAGCAGAAATGAATCACTGCACATATTAAAACCATGGGCGAGGACTTAAAAAAAAAGCCCGTAAAATGGTGAAAAATGAATGGATTGAATTGATTTTTTTATCATATCTTAGGAATGTCATTGGGCGGGTCTGATGAAAATTTTAAACCTAAAGTCGTAAAACGTTGGCGTCAGCGAGTTTTTTTCTCGAAAACGGTCGAAATTTTAAAACGCTCGCGGGCGAGCAGCAAAAATTTTCCGATCTTCGCCAATANATTATATTCATATTTTTAGAAGAACATGATTCTTTTCAATAAAAAAAATTAAATAAATAACTTAGTATATATATATATATAATAATAATATAGTACACTAAAATGTACCGTTATTCAGTAAATCACAAATAAACATAAATTCCTTCTAAAAGAAATTAGTATGACGGTAGATAATTAATCAAAATATTTTTAATTACCTTCTGAGTACTCTACATTAGATATCTTGACACGGCCCGCGTCGCTTCGTTATACACGATGCCACGCGACACGTGCCACCTTTATCAGCCGTCGCCCTACTATGAGTATTTGACTGACCAACACCGCATGTTATACGCTACGGTGCAAAGTCCAGCAAATGCCGCACGGCCGACGACGAGCCGCCGCAAATGATACGGGAGTCTTCTTCCCGTTGTGAGAGTGACAATGTTGACCAAACGATCCGCACCGGCGCACCGTTCCCATCAACGCTGCTAACCTTTTGACCCCTGAGAATCACGCCGGACATCGCGTCGTCGACGCCAGCGAAAGTGCCGCGATATTATGCGAAGATTATTATTACTGTGTTTATCTTTTCGATTTGTTTTATTTTTTTGTTAAAATAACCTGTTGTCGCTCATTTAATAAACGGCCCACGGGTCTCTACCCTCATAACCAGTGTCAACCACATTTTTGCGACGTAATTCGTGTCAATCTATTCAACTAAATTACTATTTTACTAATGTATTAGATAAAAAAAAATAAAAATTACAAAATAAAAGTAATTTTTTTGAAAAATTATTTTTTTATGTATTCAAATCAAATTGAATACCTAAAAAATTTGTCACAAAAAATTTTGAAGATCTAATCATACAAGTGTTATAGGGAATGCAACCCCTCCATAAAAATTACTATCCTACGCTAATGGCATATGCATAAAGTTTAGATAATTCACTCATAGTAGGTTTAAAAATATACTTTTTAATGTTATATCATTACTATATTTTTAATATTATCCCATTTCCAATCAAAAATATTATGGGGTCAATAATAATTTTAGGAGAAATATTTAATGAGTTACAAGTATTTTAATACATATAAATGGTATTTAATGCAGGTGGTGTATGCGTTATAAATATACACTAGTACAGGCTACCCCCAGCCATGATACATACTCACTCAATGAATAAAAATACTGTTTACTAAATTATTTGTCCCAAATTTGCTATCGACTAATTAATATTATTGTACGAAAATGAATAAAAAATATAGCAGCGCCGCTGGTATTCACGTGAGTTCGTTGTTTTATTTTGTCTTAATTCAGGCTCTGTCGAGGAAAAGAAGTAAGGTGAGTGGACTGTGTGAATAAATGTAGAATGAATTTTGAAAACATATAACAATTAAATGATTATACATGAATCTAAATTCTTATATACACCAATATGGATAGGAGGACACTTAATACTAATGCAACAATGGCGCTATTATAAACAAATAATAAATTATAAATGTGAGTAAGTCTTACAAAGAAGATGTACAAGCATTATACTTATCGGCTAATTGAAACGGCTGATGACAATGTTGAATATTGAAAGGATCAATTGAAGCTGAATGCAAGTACTTACAAAAATGGCTAAAATATAACTATTATGCAATTTTTAAAAAATAAAACTTAAAAAAATTCAAGTATTACTTTTTAATAGTGATAAATAATAAAAAAAATTCCAGCACAGTGCGGTCGTGGTATAGTTGGGTCCAGTATAGATGATATCTGACAGTGATGAAAATTACTATCGTAAAAAACACTGCAATGCAAATCTATAAGTAGTATATAAATAGTGGGTACGGGCTCTCAAAGGTGCCGACAAATGACGTCATCTATTGTTCTCGGGAAAACAGTGGGTGTACAGGTGAGATGTAGTTCATCATGGTGACGTCACACCTGACCTACCGTAACCCCCTGGCTCCGGCGCCTGTTGGGAACTGCATCCAGATGCATCCAAGTGCAGCTCATGACGTTATTCCCCTAGCTGACGTCACACTTTAACACTGACCTAAGGTAAGCCCTATGTTGGACACTTTGCTGACGTCATACCTGAACTTACTACAGTTTGACCATTACATAAGCCTTATGATGTCATGGCTTTACTCTATGCTATAATAAGGTGAGTCCTATACGTCGTGATTGTGCCGTCGGCAATGACGCTGTCATGTACGACCCTATATAGTACTATAACGTCGGTCGGCGCTTCACCGATCGATCGAACGTGTATTAACTCCATCGTCGGATCCCACAACTGACAAATCGATAAAAAAAATAAGAGTTCATTTTCCAAAGTACCTACACACAAACGGTTAAACGTGTGTATAGTACGCGTTGAGTCGCGCGTTTGATATGTCACAACCCTATATACCGGCGTGCCAATTCACCCCCGATGCTGTCGTCTAAGTTTAAGTCGATATTTAGTAAATGATGCATATCCCTTCTATGTGGTTCCACTACACATTCCAGACATTCCGACAGTCGCTGTGTTTGATAATAAAAACCACCGAACACGTGCATAACACGTAGGCGCAATATCTCATAGCATTACTACAAGGTCGATTGTTGTTTATAGCATTGACCCTGTGCGGTGTGTGTACTACTATATAACATTTTTTTGAAACATTGAAATACAATATACGTTTTTTAAATACAATGTACGTTTTTTATTGATGCGTACTATTTGTACAGTACAAATATCCGTCGTTTGTTGATTTCGAAATTAATGTGTTAGGTATAGTAAAGGAAATTTGATTTTTGAACACATATCTATTACAAAGGTGACAATTGTGACTGCAATATTATTGTAGAATCCTTCCGCGGTGGACGTCAGTCGTACGAAATATTTACCACATATTTACGAGTTACCTGAAGACATCAAAAGTGACCATACACCAAACACAATGGACAGTGTAAGCGGCATCACAACCATCGAAACGTTGTGGGAGCATATTAAACAGATGGACGCTTCGCGTATCGGATTATTTTTTTGTATAACGGCTGCAACAACCTTTTTGATTTTGCTGCATTTCACACAAACCGTTGACAGTAGCAGATATCAGATCGTTAACAGTAGCGACAGCGATAGCGGATACGACGATGCGGATGACATCGACAATTTAAAAAATAACTTGTTTGTAATAGCTAATTGTTTGGATGCTCTCGATCATGATAACATTACAATCGATGATCGTGTTTTTATATTGGAAAAACGTATTGAAACAGTAGAACGAACATGCATATGAATGTCAACGAGTATTATTTAACCAAAATAGCTGACAAACAAAATAAGATTACTAATATTTTTAAAAATTATTTTTAGGATAGTATTATAAATATTATAACTGATATTGTACTACAAATATAGTTACATTTTCTACAAATTTAGAAACTATACTATACTAATATACTAATAGATTTTTCAAAAAATGTAAGGGAATTGTAGTATTTATACGTGTAGATATCTACAAAAAAAAAAAAATCAGACCATGATAATTTTTTCTACAAAGTTAACTAAATGTTTTTTTGGTCGTATTTTTTATTTGTGGATTTTATTGTTCGACGTCTAATGATCAGCTGCCTAAAATTAAACTCCCTAAACACAAAGAGTTTGCGGATTATAACACTCGTTTAAAGACTTTTGAAAACTGTCCAAAATGATTGGAATCTAAAATATCAAGACTTTGTGATGTTGGATTTTTATACAGGGTGTTCAGTAAGTCAGGAAACGGGTTTCTATTGTTCTCATTGTTTGTAACAATTACATTTGTTGTGCAAATAAAATTTTCATTCGTCTTTTTAGTAGTAAATTATTTTTTTAACCCTTCAATGTATTTATTTATTTTAAAAATCGATAAACTGATGACAATTTGCCAAAAAATTGATTTATTAAATACATTAGAGATACATTATATAGAGTAAAGCCATTACGTCATAAGGCTTATGTAATGGTCAAACTGTAGTAAGTTCAGGTATGACGTCAGCAAAGGGCCCAACATAGGGCTTACCTTAGATCAGTGTTAAAGTGTGACGTCAGCTAGGGGAATAACGTCATGAGCTGCACTTGGATGCATCTGGGTGCAGTTCCCAACAGGCGCCGGAGCCAGGGGGTTACGGTAGGTCAGGTGTGACGTCACCATGATGAACTACATCTCACCTGTACACCCACTGTTTTCCCGAGAACAATAGATGACGTCATTTGTCGGCACCTTTGAGAGCCCGTACCCACTATTTATATACTACTTATAGATTTGCATTGCAGTGTTTTTTACGATAGTAATTTTCATCACTGTCAGATATCATCTATACTGGACCCAACTATACCACGACCGCACTGTGCTGGAATTTTTTTTATTATTTAGCACTATTAAAAAGCAATACTGGAATTTTTTTAAGTTTTATTTATTAAAAATTGCATAATAGTTATATTTTAGCCATTTTTGTAAGTACTTGCATTCGGCTTCAATTGATCCTTTCAATATTCAACATTGTCATCAGCCGTTTCAATTAGCCGATAAGTATAATGCTTGTACATCTTCTTTGTAAGACTTACTCACATTTATAATTTATTATTTGTTTATAATAGCGCCATTGTTGCATTAGTATNTTATTTGTTTATAATAGCGCCATTGTTGCATAAGTATTAAGTGTCCTCCTATCCATATTGGTGTATATAAGAATTTAGATTCATGTATAATCATTTAATTGTTATATGTTTTCAAAATGCATTCTACATTTATTCACACAGTCCACTCACCTTACATCTTTTCCTCGACAGAGCCTGAATTAAGACAAAATAAAAGAACGAAAAAGTAAAAGTAAAAGTAGAAAAATCATAGCAACAGAGGCTAATGTAAAAAATTCCAAATTTCGACACCATTATTGAAAATTTAATGATTCGATGTTAAAATTATCATAATTCAAAATAATTTCGTTGTGAGATTACAAATTTTGTTATTATGTTTCTGGTAAAAAATTTTCAATTGTATACACGAATAAAAAGTAATTAATAACTTTTTTATATTAAATAATATTTAATATTATATTCAAAGAATTCAATAATAAAAATCTATTATTAAATTCACTAAATATTAAAGACGAGTGCTATAAGTTATTAGCACTTTAGAGTTAAAAGAAAAAGATTTTTTTTAACTTTACATTAAAAATTCGATTTTTTAATTATGTGGGACAATACTCATAACGAGCCAGATTACTATTGTCATATTATACTCGTCGCTATCATAATATAGAATTGAAGTAGGCTACTGTGTTTGTGTCCGCATAATGGTCTTTTATTTAACCTTTTCGTTTATGATAATCAACATTTTTATTTATAAATTATATTCATATTTTTAGAAGAACATGATTCTTTTCAATAAAAAAAATTAAATAAATAACTTAGAGACATATTTAACAAACACATACTATCTAATCATATTGTTAGATACACATTAATGTGAGGTGATTCGATACATTTAATTTAATATGAAAACACGGTAAGTGAGGGAGAGCAGGT
>NW_026099572.1:15626210-15630397 GCF_025091365.1 Daktulosphaira vitifoliae | reverse complement strand
ATCGTATTTATAAAAACAAACAAAAGGGTTACAAAATCGCAAATTGCCGATACTAAAGAAAAATATAGCCGGCATTGCACACATATTATATTACACACGTTTCAGCTAATAATCAATAATTAGTCACTTTTAGAATTAGTCTTTACAGACAAGGAATCTATAAATTGTTCATGCCATTTTTTTTTTTTTACTCTAGTCTTAATAATTAAACGCATAGTGTCAACTCTAATCTAAGTATATAAACTATGTTAACGTTGTATAAAATGTCAAAAGGAATTGTATACTATTCATATACTATTCATCTGTAATAATTTATATATTTTATGCTTACTTATCAATAAACAATACCATTTTAAGAAAAAGACAATGATGATTTTTTTGGGGATACAAAATATTATGAAAAGCAGAGCAATCTTTTACAGTCTATCTATTCAAATCTCGTACTCAAAATTGTTATATAAAAATTGTGATCAACATTGTCGGAATTCATACGTGTTAAATTTGTGAACTAAAAATCGAATTTTGGTTATTTTATTTATCAACTATTACTCATTACTATCACTAATGTCATTCTAATGACAAACATTTTCTACTGGGAAAGATTTCAATTTAATAATTGTCATTGGTTATATTATTTCATTACATCTTTTCACTCATTACAGAATTACATCTCGAATGAAAGTAACTCTCATTTTTATCCAACACTTTTCATTTTCATATTTTAGTCTTTCATTATTAGTTAAAAAGTAAACAAGTGTTAATATAATTTGTTTTACAAAGTTTTGAGTTACGATACTATTAAAGGAAGTAATAGGCATTTTCAACAATTTAAGCTATCGAATAATATTTAATCGATTTTAAAATAGTGACAAGCTAAGAATATTAAAAGAAATGTAAAATATTTTTGCTATTCCAATAATAACTAACTTTTGAATCGTTTGATCATTTTTATTAGATATTTCTGATAAATTATTAAAAGTTCATGAAAATATGTGTTCACAATGATACAGAAGTAGGAGGTATGAATGTGTCAATTCAGTATAACTGACGACAGAAATTTTTCACGCGTAAAGTAGTGGAAAGACGTTTATTTTAATTTTTGGCATACTAGTTTGTATAGTATACAAGTATGTTGATCAAAATATACGCATGCACAAAAATCATTAAAATTGTATAAAAATACCTGGTTGCTTTGATGTATCTGGACCTATAAAATAAATTGTAGTATTTAAAAATTTTAATAGAAATATTTCTTTATTCAGTTGGTGTTAATTTAACTTTCCGTAAGATATTCATGAGTTTATCGCAAAAGATAATGTTTGATGAAAAGTAGTTTATGACAGTAAATTTTTTAATTTTAAGTTATTAAAAATAAATAATTTTTTTTAACAAAAAATTAAGGTGGGTCTTTTTAATATTTGACTCTTAAAATTAATTTAACATCAAAGATCATAAAAAATTTTCTACTGAAAAAGAAATGCAAAAATTATTACTTACGATTTGGATTAGGGGGGTGCCTGTAAATTAGAATTAGAAATTTGTAAAACAAACACATTCTAAATATATATACAGAGTAGTTTGCCAACCATGTTTCACGAAATATATTTAAAAAAACGCATATTTTTCTTTCTATTTTCATAAATTATTAGTATTTTAGATGAACCCAAAAGATCGTTTACAATGTCTACAACAGTACGCGCTAGACACGCTTAATAGTGCGCTATAATCATTAGTATTGTTGGATTAGCGTTTAATACCGTTTATTATGTACCTTTCAACCGTGAATGACTTACCAATAAAGTTTTCAACACCAAGTATCTTAATTAGATTTGTGCATAGTGCAGGAAAGTCTTGCACGCCTTTTATAAAAATTTGAGGAGGGGGTTTGGTAATAGATTTTGTGTAATTTTTTTTTATGTTGTTTGAGATTTAATGTGTTTGTGTTTTGAGTATCGTCATGATCATCAGTTATTTTTAAAACTTCAAATTTATTTGATGATGAAAATAATTTTTTTTTTAATTGGTTGTGTATGTTTTAGGTGAGTTTGGCGGTTCAGAAGAAGAGGAGCTTGAGTGATTTCTTTTATTGCTCTGTACGGTTCAGCCATCATTTACTGAGCTGCTGTTTGCATTCGATTGGGACGATGAATTTTGTACGCTTTTATGAATAATTTTGATCGGTGTAATCGATCTATTGTTATTGTTAAACATTGTGGCGAGAGTATTGATATATATATATTACGATAATGAGTGCACGCGATAGTGTACAATTATAAAATTATCAAGGCTGCCGCCGCGACAGCCGTGACGAACCTCAATGTGTTTAACGTATATCGGCGAAAACGAGTGAACTATATTAAACGTAATTAGGGCACTTTGAGTTAATTATGCAAGTAAACGATTAAGAAACGCGACTACCACATTTCCAAACGCCATCTACAGGTATTATTAAGTGAATTAATTAATTAAAAGAGAGAAAAATAAAATAAGATATCGGGAGCGCAAAAAAAAACACATGCGTACCAGATAACCGCTATCGGAGAACTGAGATTTTTATTATTAAATAAAATTAAAAGTTGGGTTGGATTTATTATTAAAATAAAATAATTAAAAAAAGATTTAATGTTGAAAAATATTATTTGATATTTTTTTACACGATAAGAAAAATAAAACATTATTATTTAATGAACAAATTAAATTAAATTAAAAGATTCATCAAATCAAAATTCACTTTAAAATTTTTAAGTGTCATTTAGTTTATAGTATTATGTAGCATTATAAAGTTAAAAATATAAAAAAGAATTTTTTTACAAAAATCGTATTTTTTTTTTATTAATTTTGATCTCTGTTTTCACCGTGAAGACAAAATGAAGTCCCAATTTTTTTTTTCCATTATTAAGTATATTACATCATCTTTAATTTAAGATATATATAAAAGTACGATAGTTGATCCATGAAGTTCGAGGTACCGACGAAGTGCAAGACACAAGTATTCAAATATATTGAGGATATATAGGTAGGTTAAAAAGGAAAAACAAAGACTTTACTTTAAGCAATAAGCTGGACATTGAAAACCAAGCACCGAAACTGATGAATGACACAATGCCTTGGAGTCGACTGACCAAGATGGCTACGAATTTTGGGTTTTTATAATAATTTGGATGATTGCCAATTTTTCAATAAATATTAATTTTTAATTCATTAATCTCTAAAAGCGAATGTGCTGTCTGTATTTTTATCATAATAAATTCTCACAATAATGGTAACGTGATACCATCCAGTCTGCACCTTGTAATCTGTTATATTCCTTACTTGGTACGGTCAGTATTTGTGTCTTGCATTTTCTCTGCACCTCATACCTAGGGGTTACCCTTATTCCCTTCCTATAATAAAGGCCTTTCGACACCCACAGCTAATCCAGAGTGTCAGCTGAATACGGTAACTGATGTACGTGTACACAAATACCCAGGCAGTAGACTCAACATCATCTTCGTACACCATTACTATATCCTCTATCAGTTCCATTTGGGTTTTGTTTTGTGTTACGACAATTGTTAAATGCTTTTTCTAGATTTAAATAGACAATTGCGCATACTTTATTTTCATAATAAGAATTATAAATAAATTGTATCACACTCGCAACGATTTGACACATAGGACTTAGTTTTACTACGTTTCGGGTAGAAGTTAAATTTAGTAATTTCAATCCAATCTTACATATTAGTTATGAAGACTGGTTAAAATAGTTACTACTATAGTTTAGTGGAACTACAAAATTCGCTACCTATTAGCGTTGGGTGAAATTGGACGTGTTAAATTTTAAATCACAGACATGGATAATAAATAAATTATAAGTAGATCGGCTGACAATAAAAAGTTGCGTAGAAAATCTGAAAACATGAACTTGCTTAGAAGTTGGTAAATAGCAAACGAAAATATTACCGTGATACTAGCCACTAATTATTATTTTTACTCCTGTCAGTTTATCAGCTTTTATTAGCCTAAGGTAAGCTATGTTTTGAAAACAACACATTTAAGTTGAGAAAGTATACAAGGTGATTTTTTTATCATAACCCACTCAATTACTTGCAGAATAATAATAATTTCAACCTTTTTAGCTTCGATGCGAAGCTGAGAAGGTATTCGTTTTACTAAGATGTGTTTTTTTTTTTTTTTTTTTTTTTTTT
>NW_026099572.1:15624990-15625661 GCF_025091365.1 Daktulosphaira vitifoliae | reverse complement strand
AAAAAAAACCCAGCACAGGGGGGTCGCCGGACAGTGATGACGTGGCATAGTTGGATCAAATATAATGATATCTGACAGTGATTAAAATCACTATCAAAAAAAAACGCTTCGATGCAAATCTTTAGATAGTGTTTAATTTTAAAAAATTGGTGGATTATTCCAAAAGCTTCATAAACTGCTAGTTCCTTATTAATATCCTGATTAAGACAAAGTATGTCGAATAAAAAAGAGATTATTAGAAAATAGTATTTCCCATACAAAAATTATATTGATCAATACACTTTTTAATAAGTTATGGCATTATAATGTTAAAAATGTAAAAAATAAAATTGAGAATTTTCACACAATAATAGCATTTGGTAGCCATTTTCACCTTGAAGNACTAAAATACGATTTTTGTAAAAAAATTCTTTTTTATATTTTTAACTTTATAATGCTATAACTTCTCGAAATATTTATGGATCAATATAATTCTTTTTTTTGTAGATGCATGATGTCTTTACCTATCATTTGGTATATTTTTTTTATAAATCTGACTTTTTACCTGCCTACAGGGGGGGATTCAAAATGACAACTTTTTCACAAAAAATTGACTTTTTCAACTTAAATTTTGAAAGTGTTCCGGAAAGTCTGACACTTTTATATATATCTTAAATTAAAGCTAATGTAAT
>NW_026099572.1:15613059-15624831 GCF_025091365.1 Daktulosphaira vitifoliae | reverse complement strand
ATTATCTTTAGTTACACATTATTCTTGAATTTTTAACTATGTAATACTTTTTAAGTTCATCCCTTAGGCCTTGGAAGGGGGTCAACTTTGTTTTTTTAAATTGTAACACATATTTTTAATTTAATAAAATGTTTGAGTTTTTAATTTAATAGTAAATGGCATTTGAATTTTTAATATAACTTAATTCGTTTATTAGATATAATCATTTAAAGTTTCAAATTTTTGAATTAATATACAGGTATAATACACAAGGGATTACAAATATAGATAGCTAATTGGTTTATTCAAGAATAATTTGTAACTAAAGATAATAAAAAAAAAAAGGTTGAAATTATTATTATTCTGCAAGTAATTGAGTGGGTTATGATAAAAAAAATCACCCTGTATACCTTAAATTAAAGCTTATATCATTACTTTAATTTGAAAAAAAAAATTTGACCTCTGGACTTGTCTTCATAGTGAAAATGAAAATGCGTTTGCAAAAATATGCAATTTTTGTGAAAAAATTCTTGATATTCTATTTTAATATTTTAACATTATGTTGCTATAACTTTTTAAAAAATGCATGAATCAATTTTATTCTTTAATGATGAATACTTTATATATACTTTTTTCATTTGACATACATTTTTTTTAAATCGGACCATTTCCCTATATACAGGAGGGGTGTAAACCTTTTAAAATGCGTATAGAAAGTAGAACTTTTTCAACTTAACTTTTGAAAATGTTCCGGAAAGACTAACACTTTTATATATATCTTAAATTAAAGCTTATGTAATATACTTTAATTTGAAAAAAAAAANACTAACACTTTTATATATACCTTAAATTAAAGATTGTGTAATTTTCTTTATATTGAAAAAAAAAAAAATTGACCTCTGGACTTGGCTTCATGATGAAAACGGATATCAATGATATAGAAAATCATACGATTTCCGTGAAAAAATTGTCGATTTTATATTATTAAATTTATATTGCTATAACTTTTGGAAAAATGTATGGATCAATATTATTATTTTTTAATAAATAATTTTTATACAACCCTTTCATCTGACACACTTTTTTTGTACCCCTTTATACAAGGAGGGGTCAAAACTTTAAACATGCGTATTGAAACTAGAACATTTTCAATTTAATTTTTAAAGTGTTTCAGAAATACTGACACTTTTATATGTATTTTCAATTAAATCTTATGTAATATACTTTAATTTGAAAAAAAAAATTTGACCTCTGGATTTGTCTTCATGGTGAAAATGACTACTATATTCAAAAATATGCTATTTTTGTGTTAAAATTCTGGGTTTTGTATTTTATTTACACTAATTTTGATAAATATTATATACATCAAATTAATATAGCATAGAAAGTTAAACCTATTTAAACTTTTTTGCTTTTTTTAAGTCGTGAAAATAGTTTTGAAATTTGAACTAGCTTAAATTGCCATTTTTTTCGGTCGACGGAAGCGACGTACGATTGTCTAATTGGTAAAACTTGTGTCTTACGCGTTTTAGGTACTTTTCATGTTCCTCAAACGGACACGATCGTCGAACGTATCGTAATTCAAGTTTTAATCCAGTCTATTGAAAGGTTGAACTAAATAAATACAAGATCACTTTATTTTTCTATAATCTTATATCTTTCTTACAGATCCGTGATTGCATAAGGTACATTCCCATGTTGTCCTATGTGGATTAGACTTAGTTCTGCAATTATTGCATTTCCTTGATGCGCATGACTGTGGCTTGTGGCCTGCATTGGAATAACGTTGTTCTAATGGAATTTTTGGTTTAAATTTATTTATTAATTTGTCTAATGTCTTTCTTCCTTTGGAGTTGTAATTGGTGTTCTTATTAGCCTTGCAACAACTGGTAATCTATACTCCTTTAAAGTTAAACTTTTACCTTGATTATTGTCCCTGAATAAAATGAACGAATTGACCACTAAAACATCCAAAATTAGTATGTAAAAATTGTAAATTATTACGATCAACATTCTTATTATTTTATTCATTACAAGTTGTCAGACCACTTGAAACATTTATGACAATTACATTTTCATACATAAAATGAGTAGAAACTTCTGCATGGGAACTTCGATCATCCTAAATAGTACATAATTATGAAATGATGCACATAGAAAAATTTTCCATTTAATTACTTGAACAACAAAATATTCTTCATCATTTGGAAAATCATCATCATTTACTATCGATTCGTCATCACTAGGTGTTGAATCAAATATTTGAAACAATCTATCGTGAGACAAATTTTCAATAACTATCATACTATTGTTCATTATGGTACACCACCTATAAAATGAGAATAATTAAAATACCGATTCAAAACTTAAATTTATATTGTAATATAATAATTGTTAAGTACTTACTTCATCAAATGTAATAGTTTTGTGAGAGCTTTCGATTTAAAATCACATACAAATACAAAAAATATATACAAAACTTTCACATCGTAAAATGTGTAAATCATTTTGTTGTCAATCATTACCAATTAAAAATAGATCAATAAAACAAAAAACAAAAAATACAGTGTAACCACCAAATTATTTGACGGTGGTTTCAATAAGATACCACATTGACTCAAAGGGTTTATAAGAGTTTATAATAGTTTACTCAAATTATTTTTAACTTTTTAGTTCGATGTGTTTTAAAAGCGTGTTTTTTTAGTTTTTTTAAACTATATTTATCTTATTGTATATTAAATTTACAAGTTATATCAGTTAATATCTTATTAAGTAATTAAAATATATACTTATGTTATTAACAAAAAATGATTATAACTTAAGAATTGATCCTTAATAATAAACTTAAATTAAAAAAAAACGTGAAACAATAAAATATCTCTGTAGAATTTAAGACTCAATTTTTTATTTTTAATATAAATGTATACAATATACTTTATTGTTGCATTTTTCATGGGAATTGTATTAAATGATGTGATTTTTGTTTTTATTACTCAATTATCTCAAAAAAGGTCTCACTGCACTTGATAAGATACTAAACAGGTATTATGAATTATTGATACTCTGTAAGTTACCTTAAAATAATTTGGAAACACATTTTATATATGAATTTAAAAAAGCATCTTTAATCGTATTTTACGAATGAATTTAAAGAATGCATCTTTAAATGCATTCTGCATTTAATAAATAAATACTTTTATAAGTATATAATATATATATATACAGGTGGCCCACCACTCNGACTTTTGAATGAGAGTGATAAGTAATACAGGTATAATACAGGTATAATACACAAGGGATTACAAATATAGGTAGCTAATTGGTTTTTTATAACATCGATATTAGCAGATACACAGCATTGTTATTATCAATTGTAGTAAGGCACATTGTTATGAGTTTATAAATACACTAACTGACAATACAGAAAGTATATCTATTGATAATCATAATTGATAATAAACAATCCGTGAATGAGACAGCAATGTCATAAAAATCCAATTAGCTACCTGTATTTACAATCCCATGTGTATTATACATGTATATTAACTCAAAATTTTGAAACTTTAAATGTTTATATCTAATAAGCTAATAAAGTTATATTAAAAATTCAAATGCCATTTACTATTAAATTAAAAACTCAAACATTTTATTAAATTAAAAATATGTGTTACCATTTAAAAAAACAAAGTTGACCCCCCTCCAAGGCATAAGGGATGAACTTAAAAAGTATTACATAGTTAAAAATTCAAGAATAGTGTGTAACTAAAGATAATAAAAAAAAAAAAATGTTTAAATTATTATTATTCTGCAAGTAATTGAGTGGGTTATGATAAAAAAATCACCCTTCATACTAAAAGACCTAGAAATGTGTACTCACGTATACCAAAGAATCGACGCTTTGAGACCAAAATTAATATATACATTAGGGTGGTCTTCATTTTCGAACTTTCAAAATTTTGATTTCTCACCCCCCCCCAATTGTTTCATTATTATAAAAAAGTATTTTGAGTAAAATTTGGCCATGATTAATCAACCCCTTCAGGTGCCCCCAAATGGGTGAAAATTGATAACAAGTCGTTTTCTGAGTTATTTTTGCTTATTGATAGAAAAGTATTGCACTAATCGTAAAAATGAATAGAATTTAAAATGTAGCTATTAACATTTCAATAAAAAGTATTCTTATAAAATTTTTCTCAAGTCTATTATTTCCCAAGAAAAATGATATAGAATTCAATAATTTATTTTTTTTGTAAAATTGGTGTTTTACTTGTATTAATATATTTTAGAACAACGGTTCATAGTATGGCCTGGTTTACTTATAAAATGATTGAGCGATCAAATTTAACGATAAAATGTATAAAAATGGCTATGAGTGGTATCATTGTACTGGATTATGCCGTTTTAGGTGGAAATGTACACGAAATGAACGCTGCGCAGCCACATAACTATCGTTATTTTTGTAAAAAGATTTTATCGCAAACGCGTGTTGTTTGAGGACATGTTACTTTTACATGAAAAGTATTCATCAAATGTTCTTATCTAAAATTGATATCGAGAAAAGCTAATTTTGAAATCGGCCGTTTAACAAGTTGACTGGTATGAGAATGAAATTAACTCACATTTACATTAAGTAACAAAAAGCTTGCCAGTCAACTTGTTAAGTGTTCTACACTGTATTATGGCATCATCATCAAAAATGGACCTTAGAGAATCGAGTAAAATATTTTTAATTGGTAACATGTCGAATCAAATTGTTGGCAGCAAGCTATAAGACAAGTTGTAAGTGTACTTTTTTTAAACATACGAAATGTAAAATTAAAGTTCACGATAGTGCAAAATTAGTTGTTCGTGAAATTGTTATAATCTGGGAAAAAGCGCGTATTCCAGTT
This sequence comes from Daktulosphaira vitifoliae, assembly GCF_025091365.1. Classification (NCBI taxonomy): domain Eukaryota; kingdom Metazoa; phylum Arthropoda; class Insecta; order Hemiptera; family Phylloxeridae; genus Daktulosphaira; species Daktulosphaira vitifoliae. Next base: position 15,619,963 of record NW_026099572.1, on the reverse strand, counting down.
AGAGAAGAATATCACTTAACCGTACAAGTTGAATCATTGTATAATGAATGGCGAAACCTACAAAAACATGCCACTAGAAAATTAGCTGCTGATAAAAAAAAAGAAGAAGAATTTGTAAATAAGTTGGATGATATTTTTGATATAGCATATGCTAATGCTCTTAATTTAATGAAAATAGAAAGCGACGAAAAGTTTTTAATTGCTCAAAGAACAAAAGGAAGATCTGGTTGTATGCTGGGAATAGATAGAAAACATCAAAAACTTGAAGAACGAATTGAAAAAAAGGTTACAAATTTTGCTAAAAGAAGAAATAGAGCTTATGATGAAATGAAATTTTCAGGTAAATTTTTTATATATTAATTATTAATGAAACAAAAACATCAATTAAAATTTAAATTTATCATAAGTAAGTAATGCAAACTCATGACAATTATAATAAATAATTGAAACTTAAAGTTTTTAATTAATAAATTTAATTTAATTTAAAAAGCATTATTAACATTGAATAAATACCATACCTTAATTCCGAAAGTGACATATAAACTTGATATTTTTTCATTTTTTTTTTTATTTTATATTTCATTATTTTTATTACTTTATTCACGAATAATATAATTATAACGATGCATAATAATTTATTATTAAAAAGAAACGTTTATTAAAAAAACATACTTTTTTATAACGTTATAAAATAAAAATGTTTTCCTTGATAAGATAACTTTTATTTTTTATTTTAGTTTATTGTTCCGAAATTGATTCATCTTTGTCAGATTCCTCAAACTTTGATGACCTGTTAGAATTAAAAAATCCTTGTCTTCCTAGTACATCGAACACCCAAGACAAAATTTTACTTGATTCTGATGAAAAAAAAAAAAGAGCTAGGAAAGAAATAATGTCTAAGCGTTTAGCGGCTGTATTTGACAAGTGTAAAGTAAGCGACAGAGATGGCGTTCACATACTAACAGCAGTTTTAGATGCTATTTCCGTCGATCCAAGTGTGTATGTTAAAATAGGACGTCAATAAAATCTGCTAGAGAAAAATTTCGTAAATATATTTTTCAAGATTTAAAGTGCAAAATTTGACCATTTAAACACAAAATCATTAGTACTCCACTGAGATTCTAAATTACTACCAGATATAACTGGAACATATAAAGTTGATCGACTTCCTATAATTGTTACAGCGCATAATGTTAGTCAATTGATCGGAGTTCCTCAGATAGATTCAGGTACAGGAATTGAAATAACTTTTGCTATTTATGAAACTTTAGAGGAATGGTCTATTTTAGATCAATTCGTTGCTTTTGTATTTGACACAACTGCGAGCAATACTGGTTAATTAAATGGCGCATGTCACCTACTAGAACAAAAATTTGATAGAGATATTTTATTCTTAGCATGTAGGTACCATGTTTACGAAATAGTTTTGCAAGGCATATTTACTGAAGTAAAATTAGCAACAAGTACAGGATCTGAAATTACCTTGTTTAAAAATTTTAAAAAAGAATGGCCAAATATTGATAACAATTCTTATTTAATTTAGACTACTGATGAACATGTAAAATATATTTTAATAGGAATTGCTGATGAGATGATACAATTTTGTAAAATTAAACTCGAAGAAGAACTACCTAGAGATGATTATAAAGAATTTCTCGAACTAATAATTATATTTTTAGGTGGTGTGCCACCTAAAGGTATACACTTTAAAAAACCAGGTGCTTGTCATCTCGCACGTTGGATGGCCAAATCATTCTATTGTTTAAAACTATTTTTATTCCGACACCAGTTTAAAATTACTCAACGCGAAGATAAATGTTTAAAACGAATCTGTTTTATTATAAAGTGTTACGCAAAATCGTGGTTTTTATGTTCAAATGCTGCTATGTCCAAAATGAATGACATTGGGTTTTTAAAAAAATTGTATTTTTATAAAAATGACGATAAAGAAGTCGCTGAAAAAGCAATTATGAAATTTATTAATCATTTGTGGTACTTGAGTGAAGAGTGTGTGGCTTTTTCAATTTTTGATGAAAGGTTAAGTAATGATACAAGAAGAAAAATGGCTGAAAAAATTATATATGGTACTCCTGAAAAAGAATCGCAAAAAAAGTTCATCCTCAAATATGAAGATTTACAACACTTTCTTAGCATAGAATTATCATTAGATATTCTATGGAATAGTTCGAAAAACATAATTGAAAAATTTTATTTGTCTACTGATTTTTTGAAAGTTCAGCCAGAGAAATGGAATGAACATGAAGGGTACATTGAAGGAAAAAGAGTGGTAAAATCAATAAAAGTAGTCAACGATACGACAGAACGAGGTCTCAAACTAATGACGGATTTCAATGAAGAGTTCACGAAAAATGAAGAACAAAAGCAATTTGTTTTGCAAGTAATAATTCTTTATTTTAGTTATACAATATTTATTTTTCATTTAATTATTTATATTGAAATATTTTCAGGTAGTTCAAGATTATAGAAAAAAGTTTTCTGGATGTAGTAAAGATACCCTGAAAGAATCATATAATTGAAAATTCATTTTTACTAACATAAATACATTATTCATTACTTTTATATTAAAATAGTCATTAGAATAATAATAGTTATTATTTAATATCATTATTTTTATATTTTAAATTACAAAAAAATTTATCAGTATTTAATTGTAATAAACCAAAAAGAAAAAAAAATTAATAATGAAAAAGTTAGTGGAATTTGGTTGGAAAATAATAAAATATAGTAAATGGTAGGTATAATAAAATATTATAAGATGATAGGTAGGTTTATAGGGATTAATAATGGAGGATAAGAAAAAAATGGTGGTGATGTGGATTTTACTATTGAATGTATAAATGCTTATATTGTACCAAAAGAAAATCTAAGGGTTGGTTCTTAGTCAGACTAAAGATATAATATAGCGTATGTATGGCCGAATAATAATAAAAATTATTAAATAAGATAATAAAAGGCGGAGTAACACATGTTTAAATGTGGCAAGATATGCAAGGGTGCAAAGAATATAATAATATGAATAAAAAATGATTCAGAGGGGTGAATAAACGGAGTTTAAATACATGAGGGTAATGATCAAATAAATAAAAATGCACAAAAACGTTGTGACAAAAATAATGAACTGATCTCGGGGTTGAACAATATTGAATAAATGAAGTCAATTATCCTACCAAACTTTATTACCTATCTTAATGGTTTATTACGCAATATAGTATTTATAATTTGAAAGCGGGAATTTAAATTTGTACTTACCTTGTATCCCACGTAGTGTAATGTTTATTTTTGACAATCCAATGTTGATTATGAGTTTACACTGTATTTCACACGTTGTACACTTTGATTTCGACAGTAAATATGACCGTTTGAGAATAAAGCGTTTAATTATAAATAATACGAAACCGTTACACAAAATCTATGACTGTATTATTGTATGCAAGAGATTCTATACACTCTATATTTTTATAATTATAATCAAATAATGTATCTTTAGTTGACTTAGTAGAATGAGTATATTGTTTGAGAGATTATATTTTATTGAGAGATCGACACCAATATTTCTTAAATTTTCCTCTGGCCTGGCCAAAACAAGATTCAGAAATATTTATATCTATGTAAAAGATTTGTCAGGGCGGAATTGTGGTGGCCCAATGTGTCCCGGTGCTAAATTAAAGCACCTTGAAAGGATGCGGCACAATAATCACCAAGACAAAAATTAAACACTAAAAACATATATTTGTAAGTTTCTCTGTGCTGTCTGCCGGCGCGATGTTTGTTAAGACAAAGACATTAAACCACAGAAGATTAGCTACCCAATACACATAGGCTTACAAATATATTCTAACCTAACACCTAACTTTAAAAATATTTAATTGCAACCTTTACTCTGTCTGCCGGCGCGATGTTCGTTAGAACAAAGACATTAAACCACAGAAGATTAGCTACCCAGTAAGTATAGAGTTGCAATACACTTAGTCATATAATCAATATTTATCATTAACTGAGAAAATTAGAGTTGATTCGGTTTTATTATAAAAAAAAATGTTTTATTTTAAAATATTAATTGACATTTATTTCCATGGTAAAATAAAAATAAAATATCATTATATAATGAACAAATTAAATTAAATTAAAAGATTCACCAAAACAAAATTCACTTTAAAATTTCTAAGTGTCATTTAGTTTTAAAGAAAAATATTCTAAGTCCAAATAAATTAAAAAAAAACGACTAAGTGTTTTAAAAATTGAAAAATATTCTAAGTCCAAATAAATTAAAAAATAAACTAAGTCCCAGAGAGTAGAATCTTGAGTAGAGTGTCGCAGATTTTGTGTAATTTAAAATAGCCGAAAGAACTGATTTTAATAGGAAAAAATGGGTTTTTATAGTAGACGAGGGTCGTGTAGCGATCCCTAGTGTGATCTTAGAAACTGTAGATCTCAATTAATAGTTGAATGTGATTGGCTGGACTTAGTTGAGAACCCTCACATGGGCGTGACTTTGAATCTGTACGATAATCAGATTTAATTGACTACTTTATTGATTATTTTAAGTCTTAGATAAGGGAACCCTGTTTTGGTGATCTTGTGAATTCATAATATATGACATACATGTACAAAAGATAACATAATATAATATTTTAATATTATAAGTAATAATATAATATTACATAATTGAAAAATTTACAAAACATTTTTAAGAGATTTTAATTAAAATTAATCTTGGACTTTTAACTATGTATTATTAATCATATTTAATATATGTTGAAAAAACTAATATTGAGACTAATTATTATATAAAACAATATACTTAATTGAAATTCTATTTTATAGAAAATAAATTTTCTATTCATTTAGTCCTTTACATTTTTTTTTGAATTTATAATAGTTTTTAAGATAATTAAAAAAATCTGAAAACTACCCCTGGAAAATATTAAGCTACTTCATTATTTTTCTTGGAAAATAATAGACTTGAGAAAAATGTTATAAGAAAACCTTTTATTGGAAATGTTAATGGCTACATTTTAAATTCTATTTATTTTTACGATTAGTGCAATACTTTTCTATCAATAAGCAAAAATAACTCAGAAAACGACTTGTTATCAATTTTCACCCATTTGGGGGCACCTGAAGGGGTTGATTAATCATGGCCAAATTTTACTCAAATTACTTTTTTATAATAGTGAACCAATTGGGGGGTGAAAAATGAAAAATATTTATAAAAAATTTTCTCTCCTATAAATAAGGACCACCCTAATATACATATGAAGGACCATTTAAAGTGTTAAAAAGAACATCCAAGACGTTTTTAAATCAACGGTCCATCCAGAACAATATCAATTGATCGATTCAAACCCGCTTATATAGAAAACAAAGCACCCGAACAAAACACAGACACAAAAAGTACAGCAGTTTCAGCACAACCAAGGCAAACTCGATCAGGACAAAAAGTACATTTCTCAAAATATCTGACTACAAATTATGTCATATAAAACAATGATATTAACTATTTATTGTAAACACTTCGTATACTGATGGGGTAGTAATATAGCGACCATGGAACGATTGGGAATCTTTGTGACAGATAGGCAACACAAAATGCATATACGCACGAATGTTCTTGATCGCCCCATAAAAGAATATTCTAGAACACTACACACTATAAAGTGGCGCGACATCAGTCAGTCATAAGTTTGCTAGTTCGCCATAAGTAGACAGTTAGTATACGTTGTGCGTGCATATATTGTAAATATTCTAAAAGTGCTTAAATAATAAACCGTATATCAATTTTCTCTTATTGACGTTAATCGATTTTTTTATTTATTATTTAATCAATACGCGAAACACCAAATAACCATTTTTATTATTTGATATGAACATTATACCCAGCTCATATGGGCTTAATCAAAATTTTGTGAGTTTTTATATTTTAACAGTTTATGACATTATATCAAGTAAAAAACTCTTTTGTTAACTTGCAAAAACAGTGAAATGTCAAGTAAAATATAAAGAAGTATCACAAAGTGAAATAGAATAATAATTATTGTCAACAGTAATATCTAGCATTTAATGATGATAATTATTATAATCATTAATTTCTTCTATTTTAGCTTCGATGCAAAGTTGAGAAAGTATTAATTTTACTACTATGATGTGGTTTTTTTTTTTTTTGTGTGTTTTATTTTTAAAATTTTTAACTTTATAATGCTATAACTTATTAAAAAGTGTATGGATGAACACAATTTTATTATGAGAAATAATATTTTTTAATAATCCCTTTTTCATTCGACATACTTAATCTTAATCAGGATATTAATAAGGAACTAGCAGATCATGTAATTTTTGGATTAATCCTCCAATATTTTTTTAAATTAAATACTACTATCTAAAGATTTGTATCGAAGCGTTTTTTTTTTTTTGATAGTGATTTTGATCACTGTCAGATATCATTATACTTGATCCAACTATGCCATGTCACCACTGTGCCGCGACCCCCTTGTACTGGTTTTTTTTTATGTTATGAATCTATTTATTTATTTAATAATATTTAATTTATTCAATTAATTTTATTATTTTTCATTTGTTAAATATGTGTAGTACAAGTTGTATTTTTTTATCACTAAATAACTTTTTTTTTATTTTAATAAAGTTTGAATGTTTATTTTATCTTTTATGATCTATTATTTGCTTTCTGTTGTGCAATAAAGATATTAGCTACAAATCTTATTACTTTTTGATTATTATTCGATTCACCATCTTAAAATTTAAATTTTATTTTATTTCAATTTAATATTATTATTAGTTTAACATTTCATAAATGTTAGCTTCGATGCGAAGCGGAGAAGGTATTAATTTTACTATGATGTGTTTTTTTTTTTTTTTTTTTTTTTTT
>NW_026099572.1:15611769-15612759 GCF_025091365.1 Daktulosphaira vitifoliae | reverse complement strand
ATTTTCGATTTTAAATTTTCAACTTAAAAATGCTATAACTTTTTGAAAAATGTATATATCAGCACAAATTTTTTTTTTCTAAATACATTATAAGTACATCTTTCATTTGACATACTTTTTATTAAAATTGGACAATTTCCCCTTATATAGGGGGCGTTCAAAACTTAAAATATTGTAAAAAACATAGATCTTTTTCAACTGAACTTTTGAAAATGTTCTGGAAATACTGCGTCCTTTAAACATATGTAATAAACAAAAAGAAAAAGGAAAGTGGAATATGGTAAAATAAACAAAAAGAGAAACGAGTGAGTGTAGGTATGTAGTCTTGTAATAAATAAAATGACTATAATAAGGTGGCAAAGGAATGTTGTTAAATGTGTTTGGGGTTCGGGGTATGAAAGGGAAGAAACGTAAAGAAATGTAACACAGGTGGCCAATAAGGAAATAATAATCTTAGCGGGCGTAGTGTAAAAAGGATGGGTACCAATGGAAAGTAAAAGTGTCTATAGATACCCGGCAGTGACTACAATAAAATGAAATAGAAAGGGATCTCGGGGTATGTATGCTTGTGTAAAGACGTCTAATGTATGAATAAGATGAAATTACAAAGAAGGGTCACTACCTAGCTCCTGCACAGAAACGCGTGCACTAATTTCCGGCTAGTCACAAGTATCGTGTTTCTTATAAAAATATTTTAGTCTATTCTCAATGACTTATCCTATTCTAATTGTTTATTACTAAAAAATTCTTCAGTAAAGGATCTATTATAGACTTATTATGTAAACAAATGTTCCACTTACCTCTGATTATCCTGATATTCTCTTGAGATGAACGATGTTGTTGATGTAACAATTATCGATGTATACGTTCACGCATTAATGTACGCAATTATATTTATACGGTTTATATTATTATTAACTCGCGTGTAACTACTTTTCTAGTACAATTCTATATTAAATCTACCCAAGGTGAAATCTAAGTTTATTATAA
>NW_026099572.1:15597754-15611034 GCF_025091365.1 Daktulosphaira vitifoliae | reverse complement strand
TTTTCAGTAATTACGAAAGAGGGTAAAAATTATGTAGATTTCATATAGAATTGTTACTAGAATGAAATCATAAACTCACGCACATTCACTTTTTGTATCTTGGTTGAGTATTCCAGAGAGCCGTAGAGATGTATAGAATGGCAAGGCGTCCCAGTATTCGCTAGAGGGATGTTCAGAGGAACAACCCGAATTTGGGGGAAAATGGCCTTTTTATAGCCTGCAAAACTGGTTTAGCGATCTCTGGTGAGATTCTTGAAATATTTTTTGCTGTATTTGATTGGTTAATGTGATAGAATCTTTTACGTGGGCATTTTATGGAATGCGTAAGAGGGAGGTTAAATCATGTGTAAGGGTATTATTTTATTACTCATCTTATCCACGGGGAAACACTGATTTGGTGATATATTTTATTAAATATAAGTATTAATTATTACATGTATTAAAATGTGATACTACACATATATCAAATCAAAGGTTATGTTATATACTATCAAATAAAAAAAAAAAATTTGTCCCGACATCTTATCTTCTATGTGCAAATGGCTGTCGAAAATTTAAAAAAAAATGTAATGTTTGCGATAAAAATTACATTTTATCGGGATGTTTTTTGTACTTAAAACTGCCATAACTTTTTCAAAAATGAACAAATAAAAATAATATTTTTTTGTATTGAAACCTTAGATATTTCCCTTTCATTTGATATAATTTTTTTTGAAAATCTAACACTTATTCTGCTCACTGGGAGGATTTAAAATAGTAACTTTTTTACAAAAAATAACTTTTTCAACTTAATTTTTGAAAATGTTCCGGAAATACTGCGTCCTTTAAACATATATAAAATTAAAGCTTATTTTATGTACTACAAAATGAAAAAAAAAAATTTGCCCCGACGATCTCTCTTCTATACGCAAATGGCTACCATATTGAAAAATATACTATTTTTGTATGATAATTATGGGTTTTGTATTTTATTTTAATAGAAGTTGATGTTGCTTTTGCAATTATCCATCAATTTTTTAAAATTAAACACTATCTACAGATTTGCATCGAAGCGTTTCTTATGATAGTGATTTNGTCGTGATATGCTTAATACTTTGCATTACGCATCTCACAATTATCAATGAAGAAAGTATAATCTATATTTTAAATAGCTTGTAAACAAACAAATAATTTATCTGTCATAACAAATACAATGTTCAACACAATTTCTTATTATATACATATATGTCAACTCATCTATTGTTAACTATGCTATCAATATAATTATCATGTAATGTATACTTTAAAACAATAAAATATAATCATGAATAACACAAACGGCAATATCCCTGGATATGGGGGTACCTTTTTAGTACTATAAAAAGTACTGATATCCATTGAAAAACCCAGAGAGACAGAGCCACGGCTACGGCTAAGGCCAGAGCCACAGCTCCAGTAAGCTAGTTCTTTCCTGCGAACTACTCTTGCTATTACATTTTGATCACGGCCCCGTGCTGCCGTTTGAGTTATTTTATTTTGTTCACTTTATTTATGTTTAAAACTTATTTTGATCTATAAAGACATTATTACCATAAACAAATAACATTGAGTAAAAATTGGCATTTCTGGTAAATACTTCATTTATCTTCTTGGACATTACAAAATACGAAGGTAAGTCAATTTATATTATTCCATTTATTTANATTTGTATTTTTGAATTATAACAATACTATCTACAGATTTGCATCGAAGCGTTTCTTATGATAGTGATTTTAATCACTGTCAGATTAAATCTATACTGGACCCTACTATGCAATGTCTCCACTATGCCGCGACCCCACTGTGCTACCGTTTTTTTATTTTTTAATTTAAAAATAAATTTATCAATCATCATTTATTAAATATTAGATATTAATTTTGAAATGTTTATTAAATATATCCATGTTATGTGGGTAGTAGTGGTGGATAAATTCCCAGACACAATTTTAGACTTAGGACGACAGCAGAGACTAAACATTATATATATGTAGTGTATTAAGTACAGCCTAGCTGTTAATCCAAACAGAGCAGAGGTAGTAATGTTTACCAAGAGAAAAACAGGACTTGGCAATATTGGTAGACATAGCCTGAATAGAAAAGAAATTGGCTTTAGGTCAGAGGTGAAATACTTAGGTATTATCCTAGACAGTAAGGTAAGATAGAAATCACATATTGAGGCAAGAGTAAAAAAAGCCATTGCTACATTGTAAACATGCAGCATAACCTGGGTATTTCTTAGGGTCTTATACCAAGAGTTATGTATTAGTTATACACTTCAGTGATTAAACCTATGATTCTATATGGTGCCTTGGTCTGGTGAACCAGAACGACATTTATTAAAGCCCAAAATATTAATATTAAAATTTGTAAATGTCGATATTTTTAAAACTTTTTTTACTTTAAATCTTTTTGGAACATACATATATGTATTCATCAATCATAGTACTTTTTTTTTAACAATAATTGTTTCCCTTTAATAAGACATACAAAGTGATTTTTTTATTATAACCTACTTAATTTTCTTATAAAATAAAAATATTATAAACATTTTTTTTAGATATTAATTACATATTATTCTTGAATCCTTAAGTATGTGATACTTTCAAATTTCATTCCTAATATCTTTTAAGAATGTCAATTTTATTTTTCCAAATAGAAAAACATATTTTGAATTTAATAAAATGTAAGAGGTTTTATTTTAATAGTAAATGGCGATTAAATTTTTAAAATGAAAATAACTTGCTTAACTAATTGTTTAGAAACAATAGTTGAAAACTGTTGCCTCAAATATAGAAAATCAGCTGAACAAACACTTATCATATAGATAAATGACTATTTATCATTAGGATTATAGTTGATAAGTTTTGTTGGGGATAAATGAATACATTATACTGTTTTTATTTAGTTCTTTATGCTTCTATTCCTTTTAGGAAACTGTAGATACTCATATAGCACTTTTTATTGTTAAAGGTTTAATAATGTTGAAAAATATTTATTTATAGTTAAAACAGAATGTAACATTCTATCAAAATAAATTCATCATTATTCCAAAAAATAGTATATTTTTAATATTGATACATTTAAAATTATATTTTGAGTGTTCAATAAATTTTAAAAATATCATAAATTAACCTATTAATTTGACATTAAAAATTTGAAAACTTATGTTATTTTAACGTTGTTTAAATAGTTCTATGCTATGTAGGTCATCTATTCAATAATTTTCTTTAATTCATTAAAAAACACAATATGATTTTTTAGAAAGAGATTAAATCACTTCTGAGATTGAGATTAAATATTGTTTTCATATTACTTATTTATAAAAAGAAGTGTCTTATAAAATGTAATATAACATTATTGATCATAGACGAGTGATGTTCTAAGTTCACAACATTGTGGGAATGGTTAACAGAAAATTCATCTAGATATTTGGTAGTAAAATTATCTAGGAAAAAGATAAAATAATTAGTTTTTATCTAAATAAAATGAACACTATTAAAGTTACAGAACGAAAAAGTCAGAAAATTGTATGCATTTTTATTTACTACAAGATTTTATGAATATTATGTTATCACTTATAATATTAACAGAAGTATGATGTTACAATTTATAAATGTGCATTACGCATTATGTATACGTATGTATATAAGATCGCCAAAATAGGTTTCATTTTTTATAACATAAAATAACCGGTTTCAATAGGACAGAGTCTGATTATTGTGCATATTTAAAAAAATGTCTACACGCTGAATAAACGCCAATAAAATATACCAATTAGAGTTAATGTTCTTGACTTCCAAGATTACGCTAATGATTACTAGACTACTTTTTAGATTATAAAAAGTCATTCATTTCTATAAAAACTAGTTATTTTTGTAATTTCTAAATACACTAAATCTGCAACACTCTACTTAACATTTTTACTCTATGGAACTTTGTCATTTTTTCAATTTTTTTTTGGTAAATCATTTTATTTGAATTTATTAGATTATAGTTCATTAGATAATAGTATATAAATTTTATTATTATGAAAATAAATGTCATCTATTAATATTCAAACATCAAAATTTTGTAAATTATTCTATTTTGATAACAACCTAATGCAACTTATTCAATTTAAAAATTTATTGTGAATTTTCCTATTAGGTAGCTGTTATCTGTAAGCTATATGTTAAATATTTGCTATTTTCGTATTCTAAGGAATATTACGGCGAGAGATAAAAGTAAAGGTTTCAACTAAATATTATATTAGGTTAGGATGTCTTGTGCCTATATGTATTGGGTACCTAGTTATGCACTATATCTAAAATTTAATTTAATTTATTTTGAATTGGGAATATTACATCGGCAAACAAAGCATAGAAAATTACGGAGATAATTTAAGTGTTGAATTTTTGTCCTAGTTGTAACGCATCTTTTCAAGACACTACCTAAGAACACGTTAGGCCATCACAATACCGCTCTAATAAATTTCTAAGTGGATATAAATATTTTGAATATTTATATCTGTTGACGCGTATCCAATATACGGTGAACACCACACAAAAATATAGATATTTATTTATATAGATTTGTATAGAAAGTTTAACAACACAATAGTTACAGCGGTAGTATGGGAAAATATGAAATATAGTCTATAAATCTATATATATACCGCCCTGATAAATTTCTAAATGGATATAAATATTTTTAATATTTATATCTGTACTTATTTTGTACAGGCTAAAGAAAGCTTTAAAAATTATGGTTTCCGATCTTTCAATAAAATATACTTTCACAAATAAAATAATACTTATTTAACAAAGTTTAACATTTTTCTAGTTTTAGTTTAATAACTAAAACTAATATAATAAATATAGTTTAAAAAAACTAAAACAACACGCTTTTAAAGCACATCGAACTAAAAAGTTTAAAATAATTTTTAAATAAGCATAAAACAATAATGAACGAAAAGTACTAGTATTATTGTGAAAATAGCGTCAGGCGCTCAATATACAAAAAATATGGCATAAAGCACCCACGCTTTTTTTCACAATAATACTAGTACTTTTCGTTCATTATTGTTTTAAGCTTATTTTAAAAATTATTTTGAACTTTTTAGTTCGATGTGCTTTAAAAGCGTGTTTTTTTAAACTATATTTATTTTTCACTTTTTAGTTTCATGTTATGATAGTAGTTAATATCAATATCATGGTTGTAACGAGTAACGGGAAATAAGGGTTCGATTCCGGAGAGGGAGTCTAAGAAACGGCTACCACATCCAAGGAAAGCAGCAGGTGCGCAACGAGGAGGTAGTGACGAAAAATGACGATACGAGAATCATCCCCCAATGAATACACTACATATCTCTTAATGAGAATAAAGTGTATTAATAAATAAGTTTTAATAGTAATTAGAATATATATATATATATATGTAAAACGACTTAAGTACGTAAACGTATCATGTACGAGGTATAGCAGTGTTTTGTGGATGAGCGTGGCGGGGGGAACGTTATACACGAGGTATATACGGCGGCAGCAGCGTCGGCTATAGGGATATATAAATGAATATTAACATATTCGTACATATAAATATTAATATATATATATTAGGGTGTCCCTTATTTTGAAAATTTTGAAAATTCTTCGGGCTCACCCCCCAAATTTGTGTGTATACATATAAAAAGTGGCTACAAAAAATTTCAGGCCGATCAGATAAGTTTAACCCGTGCCGACTTGGGGTTGAAAATCGGCCAAAAGGGGTACTTTTTTAGTTTTTAGCAATTAACTCGTAAATTAGCACTCTCACAAAAAAAAATATTAAAACTAAATTGTAGATCTAATTGTTTTGTATAAATTAAGTCCTTACAGTTTTTCTTTTAAATCCATTAGTTTTCTAGAAAAATGTCAAAATACATAATATTTCGTAAAATTGCCGAAATTAGCATATTTACGAATATTTTATCATATATGACGAACCATATGTGATACGACCTAATGTTTCATACAAAAATTGTTTAAAATTAAATTTTACGAAATAAAAGTATTAAGTACAAATTTCATTGAACCGATCGTTTTATTGCTATAGCTGAATTAACTCGATCATATTACGATTTTTACTAAATATATGAATTTTATTGCTTAATTTAAATATATTTCCTTTATATTGTAAAGTGATGTATTTGTTTGACTTAAACTCATAATGATACTTTCTTCTCAATATTATTGTATAAATAAAAAAAAAGTTACTATATAAAATACAAAATGTTAAATTCAAAATAATTCACAAATTATAACAAAAATATACATTAAAAACTATGTTTTAATGTTTTTTTGTTGCAATTAGGATATAATATTCTATGCTCTTGAACACACAGTGTAAAAGTAACTCAGCTTTTTCATCGTTTACAGTTAAACTTTCATGAAAATCTTCCATTACCTTAACCGCTTTATCTGCAGAGTCATTTACTACTTTAAGTGAACAAACAATTTCTTTTTCGTGTAAATAAAAATTATCAGTATTCCAATTACTTGGATCCAAATTTAAAAAATTAGTATTGATATCGAATCGTTTGAAAAATTTCATACTGCTTTTTGACAAAAAAGAAGCTACAGTTTTTCCTAAAAAAAAATATCAATCACTGAATAGTCATCAAAAAATAAAGATATCAAAAATTATTATACCTGAAAATGATTTGTCAATATGACTCGATGAAAGAATAAAACGTTTACTAGGGTTTATTATTGACTCATTATTAAGGGATACAACCATTAATTTTTTTATTTCGGTTGAAATGGAATCGTCCATTTCCCAGAAAATATTACACTCGCGAATAGTCAATACTGCTTTTGCTCTTATAGTAAGATTAACAATTCTTAGGTTATAAAAAAAAACTTTTAGAACTTGTCCAATGGATGGAAGTTTTGAACCTAAAATTTGAGTAGTCAAAGACCCTATTAAAAATATTTTATTGTCATTTCTTAATACTACGGACATTTTTACGTACACTAAAAGAAAAACACAATAGGAAGCAGTTCAACTTAATACGCGATGTGAGCGACTAAAGTGGTATAAGTATAAGTTCACTATATCTATTGCTGCGATTTGTAATAAATTTACGATTTCCAGAGTTATTTATAATTTAAAAATAATAACAATACATTAATTCAGTCATACCATAGTATTATCGCCGTACTTGTACGATAAGTGTTGTAATGAACCAGATGATAACTAACAGAATCTAGCATTAAAATTCATATATTTAGTAAAAATCGTAATATGATCGAGTTAATTCAGCTATAGCAATAAAACGATCGGTTCAATGAAATTTGTACTTAATACTTTTATTTCGTAAAATTTAATTTTAAACAATTTTTGTATGAAACATTAGGTCGTATCACATATGGTTCGTCATATATGATAAAATATTCGTAAATATGCTAATTTCGGCAATTTTACGAAATATTATGTATTTTGACATTTTTCTAGAAAACTAATGGATTTAAAAGAAAAACTGTAAGGACTTAATTTATACAAAACAATTAGATCTACAATTTAGTTTTAATATTTTTTTTTGTGAGAGTGCTAATTTACGAGTTAATTGCTAAAAACTAAAAAAGTACCCCTTTTGGCCGATTTTCAACCCCAAGTCGGCACGGGTTAAACTTATCTGATCGGCCTGAAATTTTTTGTAGCCACTTTTTATATGTATACACACAAATTTGGGGGGTGAGCCCGAAGAATTTTCAAAATTTTCAAAATAAGGGACACCCTAATATATATATATATATATATTAATATTAGCGGCGATGGTAAGAATATACAATCTTCGCATAATATCAAATTTTTATTTAAATAAATAGTTAAATTAATGCAGTTGCAATGAGTGTGACAACTAGTTAGGTCTGTTATTTGACAAAAATTATAATATCAAGAAAATGAAACTCAAATTATGTCTCTAAAAGAGAGGTTAAAATAATAATTTAGTGGAAACAGTAATTTGTTAATATATTGTATATTACAGAATTAATTTTCTGGAATATTTTAATACAGAAATAATTCTAAATATGATATTAAAGAAAAAGACTAATATTTTAATTTATTGATAGTATTTATTTTATTTTATATTTCAAGTGTAATTGTGAAAACATTTTATTGACAGAGCTAAAAATAACGATTTATTATTTTGACTTATGTTTCAGAAAATAGATCACGTATAATCAGATAACGTCAGCTGAACAATTACGTGTTGTATGATAATTACGTATATTTAAATGAAATTTTTTTCTAAAAAAGCAATTAATAAAATTTGTTGTAAGAAATTCATATAAATAAAATTTAATATTCTTTTTACAACTAGTATAGATTTTTTTTTAAGTTAACTCATTAAAGAATCAACATAACATAATCGAGTGGCAAAATGAATTTTTTTTTACTTTTGATGTCAATGATGCCTTTAAAAGTAGTCTTAAGTGATAACGCAAAAAATTTATTCTGTTTCCATACTCAGTATTTTCTAAACTTTTTTAACCATAATGAAAGATTTTTGTTAGAGATCGAAAAAAATGAAGATTATATCACAATTGAAAATCTTACTAACTATGGCATGGCACTTCAAACACACAGTAAAGTAATTAAGTTATTCTTGGGTGACTTGAAAAACAGTTATAAAAACATTTTTCCTTGTAGTTTGATCACGGTAAATATGTACTTAAATAACATTTCTGGTTCTTTAAATATGATTGCTCTAAACAATGATGGTGAAAAAAATGATGCCATAAAATTATTAGAAGGCTACAAGATTATACATCTTGCAGTTAAAGAACAACTAACAAATTACATATATGGATATTGTAAAAATGTACAGTTTGATGATGATTTGGTTAGTTGCAGTCCTCCAATAGTTAATAACAATTATACTACTGTTAATCTAGTAAATATAAATAATGATCTAAAACATACAATTTTAATGAAGTTTAATTACAAAAATAAAAAGAATTCATACAAAAATTTTCATCCAAAAATTTTTTTGTTTTACGATATGATGACCCAACAGATTCTCTACAACAAAAATAATACTATAAAAATAGATGATAGTCAACACATAGAATTAAATCAACTTCGTTTCACTCCACTTAACATCAGATGCACTGACGGTACTCGTTTAACTATACAAGATGTATTTCAGTATATGATATATGATTTTAATTCTAAGGATGTTCAAGCATATATAAAGATAGTACTTGTGGCTACATTTCGACCTCTAGCTATTCTTATTCGCAACTTTTTAACCTTAATTCAAGTTGCGTCTTCAGAAAATTCAGATAATGTAAAGTTTTGGTTAAAATATAATTTTATTCAAATGGGTAAGAAAATAATGCAATATTTATTAAAATATATTTCTCTCCCCATGTTAATGTATAAACGGACATTTTTACAAGACAACGTCTTAAATGAATTTTTTATTGTTTTAAGCAATTATGCTAAAAATAAAAAATTGTCCGACTTAGATAATAAAACTAATGAAACATTAATTAAAACACTATCGAATTTCTTCATGAAAAACAGTATATACTTTACAAATCATATAGAATTAACCAATAAAAAGATTACTGAAAGCAATGCTGATCAAATTAAAATTCAATTAGAACATATCATAAAAAAATTGGATATCTACATGAAAGATTTGACAAAATGGGGAAAAATTTTTAATTTTATTGTAAACACATTTAGAATGCGGACTTTCAATGTTCCACATTTGAAAAAATTTATTGATTTTAAAATTTTAGGTAAATGAAATTTAATTTTTGTTTAATACTATATATTATTTATATACAACATAATCTGCTTTGTGTTAAATAAAAAATAACCGAGTACCTGTGGCGTCGTGGAACTTATATTACAGAGTACAATTAAATAATTTAATATAATTGAAACAGAGAGGTTTGTCAATTGAAAAATTCAATTCCAGGCTTCAATTATTGCGAATTAATTTATTAAGTTTTTTTAAAAGATTCTTATTTTAATAATTCTAAAACTTACATAGGATATTCTTTAATTTTTGTCTTTATCATAAATATATGATAATTACAATTGCAAAATTGAAGAGGTAATGTTCAAAATAAAACTTGAATTACATAATTTGTAATTTCTATTTTTATTAATATATTTCGGTGTTTTAAATATAGATAATAAAAAATTGTTTTGAATTTTATTATAACATTCTTTCTACAAAATGGACTTGAATTAGAGAGTAGATTTTTATTTCTAATAAGTATATTAGTATAAATTAAATAAATATGCTTTATTTATTAAATATCTGGAATGGGTTGAAATTGTTCCTAATTTTTTTTGATGGGACTTATGAAAAATACATTTATTTAATTTTTATAAGTTTTAACTATTTATTTTTCTCTAACACTATTAACTTATCCACAAATTAAATAGTTGTAAAGCTAAATTAATAACTGTGCAAAAAATATAAAAAATTCTATTATCATTACAACTGAAACAATTATTTTCAATTTGTAACTTTTTAAAACTTTGTTTTATTTATTTTAGATCGTATTTGTAATACTGAAGCACATTCTGAAATATACAGTTTTATTACGAAAAATACTAATAAACCTGATTTAGATTATTATAAAGATNGATAGTAATAAACCTGATTTAGATTATTATAAAGATGTAGAATATGTGGATGATAATATTACAGAATTTAGCTTAGAGAATCTGAAACTTGACCAAAATGAAATTAATATCGATACAAATGACTTCACTGTAAATCAATCAACTTATAATCCTCATTATATGATTGATTATTTGCCGTACGACGTATAACGTGAGATATTTAAAATATTTTTGAATTATGAATACTTAAAATCATTATTACTTATTTAAAAAAATTTTATTTTTTCCATTTTACGTTTGATATTTTTTATTGGTTAAACAAAAAAATTTATTAGTACAATATACTATTTATCAAGCAAACAAATATTCTGTTGTCCTAGTAACAATAATATATTAAACAATAAAAAAATTGTCAATTGTATTTCTTTTCAGTGTATGGCATTAATTTTACAAATTACATTCTTGTGTTCAAACTTTTAATATAGCCCAATGAAAATAACTGTACTTTTAAACATAATGGTAAATTATTTTGCTTGAGTATACAGTTTTTTTAATACTTAAACTAAGTATCGTAAAATGGTAAAAAATGTCTTTAGTAATTTAGTAACTTCTACCTTGACATGATCAAATCTCTAGTTTAAAAATGAAATTATTTGCTCAATATATTGCGAACAACATTGGGTATATTTTCAATAAAAAATTTTTTATTAATATTTATTCTATGCATTATTATATATATATATATATATATATATATATATATACTATATATATAAGAACCCTACCTACTACCTTGATATGACCAAGTCTCTAGTTTAAAAACGAAATTATTTACTCAATATATTATGATCAAAATTTTGCTAGTTGAAACCAAAATGGTGTGTTTTAGCTGGTGCTTCAAGTACTCATACTGCGTGTGTATGTGTTTACCATCAAAATGTTAAACTTATGATTGACGGAGCTTCATTAAAATACGATTTTGTACACTTGCTTAAATCAATAGTTTATGATATGAATAATTATTTTTGTATGATGAGTATATGTTCCTATTGTCCGAATAACTACGAATACATAAAAGAAACTATTTCAAAAGAGCTTGATGACGGGCCAGAAAACATTGTTTTTAAACAATAGAACAGTACTGATCAGACAGTATTAGTAACAAATATAGAATGTACAGACAATTTTATTGAAACTTTAATTAATAAAATTATTAAACTAAAAAAGCACCATTTTATTTCTAAGATCTAATCAAATTTTTTAAAACTAAAAAAGAAACATTAGAATTCAATGGGTGTATTGCTTTAGCAGATTTTTCAAAAAATTATAATTTTGTAGTACAGAACGAAATTCAAAGCTTCCACTGGATTAATAAACAAACCACTCTTCATCCCTTTGTTTATTATTATAAAATAGAAAATATAATTAAGTGTCAATATATATTAGAGTGGTCCTTAGTTATAGATTATGAAAAATTTCTTTTAGAAATTCCTTGGTCTCACTACTCAAATTTGTTTATATACGTGTAAAAACGAACAAAAAAAATTTCACGTCAATCAGACAAGTTTAACTCGTGCCTACTCGGCGTTGAAAATTGAACAATAAGGGTAGTTATCTAGTGTTTTGTACTTAATTTGATAACGAGCGATCAAAGAAAAAAAAATAATAGAATATAAATTGTTGACAATATTAGGTGCTATAAGTTTAGATCTTACCCTTTTTTTTTAAACCCAATTGTTTTCGAGCAAAATTTAAAATTATACTATATTTTATCGATTTGCCGAAATTGGAATATTTACGAATACTACATTATATTTGACAAATATTTAGGGATACCACTTTTTCTCAGCTCTCACCAAACTGATTTCTTTAAATGATACGTCAAAAGATCACAAATCGTATCTAGTCGAAGACATTACCCTCAAAAATTGAAAAGATTTCCCTCGTTCCCCGTTAATGGGGGAAACCTCCAAAAAATTACAAATTTAAAAATTACTACTTTCCAAATTTTTTCAATTTTTTTTACTAAAAACTGCCGTAACTTTTTTAAAAATAAACATATCAATATAATTCTTTCTTTTATAGATGCATGATGTCATTACCTATCATTTGGTATATTTTTTTTATAAATCTGACTTTTTACCTGCCCACAGGGGAGGATTTAAAATGACAACTTTTTTACAAAAAATTAATTTTTTCAACTTAACTTTTGAAAGTGTTCTGGAAGGTCTGACACTTTTATATATATCTTAAATTAAAGCTAATGTAATATACTTTATTATGGAAAAAAAAAATTTCGGGCTTTATTTTATCTTCGCGGTGAAAATGGCTACCGAATGCTATTTTTGTGTCAAAATTTTCGATTTTGTATTTTCCATTTTTAACTTTATAATGATATAACTTATTAAAAAGTGTATGGATCAACACAATTTTATTATGAGAAATAATATTTTTTAATAATCCCTTTTTCATTCGACATACTTTATCTTAATCAGCATATTAATAAGGAACTAGCAGATCATTTAACTTTTGGATTAATCCACCAATTTTTTTTTAAATTAAACACTATCTAAAGATTTGTATCGAAGCGTTTTTTAGCTTCGATGCGAAGCTGAGAAGGTATTAATTTTACTATGATGTGTTTTTTTTTT
>NW_026099572.1:15574535-15597385 GCF_025091365.1 Daktulosphaira vitifoliae | reverse complement strand
AAAAAAAAAATTTGACCTCTGGATTTGTCTTCATGGTAAAAATGACTACCGTATGCAAAAATATGCTATTTTTGTGTTAAAATTCTGGGTTTTGTATTTTATTTTATTTTAAAATACCTGACAAGGGGAGTACAGATTTTCATAAATATTATATAAATTAAAATTGATATAGTATAGATAGTTAAACTTATTTAAATATGTTTGTTTCTTTTAAGTCGAGAAAAATAACTTTGAAATTTGAACTAACTTAAATAGCCAATTTTTCAACCGCCGGAAGCAACGTACGGTAGCCGAGTTGGTAAAATTTATGTTTTACACGCTTGGGGTACGAGGTTCCAACCCGCGTATGGCAATGAATTTTTTGCATTTTTTCTTAATTCTTTTTAAGTTAGTATAAATTTTAACTCGTTTGATTTTTATCACATTTAGATTCAATAACTTCAATAAAGATCAAGGATCCCATCACTTTAGTCGCCCCTTGCAAGAAGAAATTTCTTATTCGTATTAAAATTATTTTACTATATTTTAAGTTTTCGCTTCGATGCAAAGCCGAGAAGATATTTTTTTGTGACTATCATTTATTTTCTCTGCTCTAACTTGACCTACTTTTTTCAACAATACGTCAAATTACTACAATTCGTATCTAGTTGAAGATATTACTCTCAAAAATTGAAAAAAAAATTCTAATTTATCAATTAAACAGTTAGTTATTACATCGTCTCCATAAAGACAATTAAAATCATTAATTTCTAATGTTTTCAAAATATTTATTAACGAATGAAGTTTGATATGATAGGTTTCAACTACAAAATTAAATCATTTTACTTTGTAATTTAATAATTTTATAACTCTGTTTGTGTGTGCTACTAATAGACTATAATATTCAAAATTTTTTCTAACGTGTTGCTATATAAATAATTTCTAAAAAAAATGATTGTTTTTTCTCCTGAATTAACAATTGATTTTTACAAATATAATCAAATTTTATAATACACTCAATTGAGTAAATCTTTTTAACAACTTTGTTTTGATTGGTACATTTAGTTAAAGTAAATCATTAAAATTAATTAAGTTCTCAATATTTCAATTATAGAATCTTTTCAACAAACAACAAAAGTTCCTAGGAAATTATTACTATTACTTCTATTTAAGTTATCTATTACCATAAAAATGCAAAAAAATATTGAGCTTTTCTGATAAATTTACAATAAATAGTAATTATAAAACTTTCTGACTGCATATTGATCTTAACGATACAATTTTTTTAATTGTCATAAAATTTTCTATTTAATTATGTCAATGTCAAACTTACCAATTGAGCTAAAAGTTATGGTAAAATAAATTTTTTTTTTTTATTATAAACATTTACAACAATCAACTTTAAACGATTAACAAAATAGGTTAAATATGTCATTTTCCTTATTTTTAACTTATTAATAATCAAATTAATATTAAATATTATATCAAATCAGTATTAATTTAAAACAATTTTTTTTGTTCTTAATTATTTTTTTTTATATGTAAAAACTATTTTTTAATAATATTAAAACTTAGAAGTTATAGAAAAAGTCTAATTGCACATTTTAAAACATCGCGAAAAGTTGATTTAGAATAGTATATTTTTGTTTCTGATGGAAGTTCCTTGTAGTCCAGTGTATAAAACTTATAACTTTGTTAATTGTTATAACTTTATCAAAAATGACCAAATCAGTATATTTTTTTTTATTTAGATGCATGTCTTTATCTATCATTTGGTTTTTTTTATAAATCTAACCCTTTACCTGCCCACAAGAGGGATTCAAAATATTAACTTTTTTTTTTTTAGTTAAAGTAAATCATTAAAATTAATTCAGTTCTGGATATTTCAATAGTAGAATCTTTTTAAATATCAAAAATTACTTAGAAATGATTACTATGATTTCTATTTAAGTGTTCTATTACGATAAAAATGCAAAAAATAATGAGTTTTTCTGATAAATTTACAATAAATAATAATTATAAAACTTTCTGACTGCATATTAATCTTAAAAATAACATTGTTTTAATTCTCATAAAATTTTCTATTTAATGATTCATTCTAGTCAACGAAGGAGTAATTTTGCAGAATAGCAGAAAAAATTCCCAACAAACTTTTTTTTTTTTTGTTTTAATTAGGCAATTGGTGGATTATTCCAAAAGCAACATCAACTCTTATTTCTTTAATTATATCATGATTAGTAGTTCTTTGATTTTAAAATATAATATATGAATATATACTAATTATAATTATTAAATTTAGTATGAAATTGATATTTAATATTGTAATTTAAACGGAGAAATTATAAAAATAATAAAGAAGTTATATTTTGCTTTACTTTTACGTGTATAAAAATTTAAAGGGCTTGATACAATAATTTTCAATAAAAACTGTTTGTTTTTAAAAGTTGAATTAAAATATGTATAATGACATACTAATAGTCCTCAAGATTGGAATTGAGCTTTTTTTTTACAGCCTCGCAAAAGTTCAAAAATATGAGCTTTTTTAATTTTCTCAAAAAATATTTAACTTACAAAAAAAAGTTTCGTACAAAAGTTGTTTAAAAGACAATTATAAACAAAAAAATTATCTTATATTTTTTCATTTAAACAAATATTTTTCGAGTTACATTACATTTAATATGAGTACTAAAATTTATATTCCATTTTTTTCATTTTACGGTTACTTTTTATCATGTTACACTTACGTTAGACACAATGTTATAAATGCATATGTGTGTATGTGTGAGTTTATTTATTTATTGTATCATTAAAGTGTAGTGTATATTAATATACAAGCGATAGAGTAGGTAATTGATTTGACGCTATATTATTTAAACCCAACTAAACGCTAAATTGTACATTCCGAAACAACAATCATATTATGTCAATTGCCACCGGAATTTCTGGTAATATTTTTCTTTTTCTTTGCCTTAATCCCAACTACTTGGGGTCGGCCACCCTTATCCTAAGCTTCCACTTGACACGATCTCCCACATCTTCTACGCTCACATCAGCTGTCCTCAAATCGCATTCAATAGCATCCCTCCATCTCTTTTTTGGTCTTCCTCTATCTCTTCTTCCTTCAACATTCATTTCTATAACTGTTCTTACAGCTTTCGATTCTTCTTTCCTCATACCATGACTAAACAATCTAAGTCTATTTTCTGTCATCTTATCCACGATTGACGCAACACCTATACTTCCTCTTATATGCTCGTTCCTTATCCTATCTTCTCTAGTCACTCCACTCATCCAACTAAGCATTCTCATCTCTGCTACACTTATTCTCTGCTCTACTTTCTTATCAACCGCCCAACACTATTAACCATACATCATAGCTGGCCTCACAATTTCATACTAAATTTAAAAACTATAATTAGTATTTATTCATATATTATATTTTAAAATCAAAGAACTACTAATCAGGATATAATTAAAGAAATAAGAGTTCATGTTGCTTTTAAAATATTTCACCAATTTCTCTAAAGGAAACACTATCTACAGATTTGCATCGAAGTGTTTCTTCTGATAGTGATTTTAATCACTGTCAGATATCATCTATACTTGTCCCATCTATGCCTCGTCCACACTGTGCCTCGACCCCACTGTGCTACCGTTTTTTTTTTATAGTAATTTTAATCACTGTCAGATATTATAATACTTGATCCAACTATGCCACGTCACCACTGTGCCGCGACCCCCCTGTGCTGGGTTTTTTATTGTTTATTAATTAAAAAAAAGAGCTGGAATTTTCGTGTATTGATTTAATTTTATAAATTTTCAATTTGTTGACACGGTTTATTTCATTATTTACTGATACTAATAACTATCTTTATCTTTTTTTTTTCCGTATCTCTAATAGTGTAATAAACAAAAAAAGAAAGAGGCAAAAAGAATGAGGGAGGTAAAGATGGTAAGAATGAAGTCGTATCTCGGGGTCGAACTATATTTATTTATTAAATAATAAAAATCCCTACCTCATTTATTCCTATTCTTGTTTGTTACGTGATTTTTTTGGAAGTAAGGCATACAAATAAATATTCGCACTTACCTTTATTTCCTTTAGTAATTGACTGAGTTGGTTTTATGGTGTTTTCTTCCTTCAGTATCAACAGTCGTTTATACTGTTTTGCGTTTATTTCGATTAATTAGTCTTTCTGTGTATATTAGACTTAGAAAAAGGGGTTCTCTATAATGGGACCTGCGTCTATTATAATTTGTCACCTTTTTTTTTATTTTCTTTAAATTCCTTTTATATTATACTATGTTTTTACTAATAATATTTTCGATGAATTTCCTACAGTCGATATCGATATTCTTAAAATTTACTCTGAACTAGTCAAAATATAATTATAATAATATGTCTATCTATATTCAAAATATAATTAACAAGACTGTGGCGACCCAGCGTTTCTCAGCGTAAAGCCTTGGCTGGCGCAGACACAGTTACCTCGCTAATATATTTTAAATATTATTTCAATACACCTTTTACTATCCTTTACCTCAACTGCCTACACGTTACCGAAAGGTAATTGACATAGTCCCTTATGGCTGGCGGGTACACAGGCATAAAGTACTACTACTAAAACTAATTAATTCTAATCACAAATTATGCTTTTTCATTTAGTTCGGCACATTAGGGCTGTTCATAAATGTAGGGCACAATAAGCTTTATTATGAATATACGATAATGTATAAGGCTATTATGCCTGTATAAATAAAAATTAGGCTTCTTCTCTCTTTTCAGCATATTTGAGGCTGTCCAGAAATGAAGGGCACAATAATATTTAAAACCTTTATATAAAAATAGAGATAATTTCTATTTGTCGTGAGAACATTAGGTGATAATAAAAATAAATAAAAAGTTGTTCCTGTGTAAAATATCAATAAATCATCTAAGACAATGTTCACCACTTAGGATGATACATAAAAAAAACTAAGTCACAGGGACAAAATATTTACTTATACTGACGCAGATTCCATGTAAGAGAATATTTAGAGGGTAGTCGTCACAGTCGCAGTCTCAGTCCCTTTTTACGAGAAAAAATGGCTTTTTTACGCCGGATGAAGTAAGCCAGCGATCTCTATTGAAATTCCTAAGATGTTGGATAATTATTTGTGATTGGTTAATTGTGATAGAAACCCTGCCGTGGGCGCAGTTAATGAATTGTAGGGGACTGGTTTGAAACATGTGATGATAAATAGTTATTTTTATTACCCTAAAAGGGAAACATTCCTTAGATGATTTATTGCTTTATTCATATATATGTGATATTTAGTACATGTGTTAATAATTATACTACAATAGTTATTTTTAGAAATAACTAAAAGTTTACAAAATAATGAAACAGTTTGTGAATAGCTAACAGTTATCACTCTTTGTTAGTAGTGTCTTCTTTCAATTATTTCTTTTCTTTTAATATTTTCGTAAATTTTTATGATGGCGAGTTCTAGAACTAGACATAATGTTAATTTATTGAGTAATGAATGTTGCCAAATTACTGGTAGCAAATTATCTTCTATTAAGTAGGCTTTATTAGTTTTTTTTTTTACAACTTACGTG
Source organism: Daktulosphaira vitifoliae (assembly GCF_025091365.1). Taxonomy (NCBI): domain Eukaryota; kingdom Metazoa; phylum Arthropoda; class Insecta; order Hemiptera; family Phylloxeridae; genus Daktulosphaira; species Daktulosphaira vitifoliae. The sequence goes on along the minus strand of NW_026099572.1, from coordinate 15,591,804 downwards.
TAGTCAAATTAAATATTCGTGAAAGTGCTCGTCTTGCAATACGAGATATTATAATATTTTGGGATAAAGCAAGAATACCCATACAAGAAATTCAGCACTATATAATAGCTAAACTAGAAAAATTGTATAATTAATGGAGACAAAAACAAAAAAATTTATATAAAAAAACTGAATCTCAAATTATGAAGGAAGAATTTCTTCCTTCATAATTTGAAGGTAAGGTTTGCTCACGCCAATGCATTAAACATGATAAGTAATTATTTTACAACTATAAATTACAATTTTGTTAGAGTTGAAATAAATATGATGTTTAATAATTTTATAGAAATCCAGGAAGATCGATTTTTTACTTTTACAGAGAGAAAAAGGACGAAAGGACCACATGATGAGTGTGGATACAAATTTGTTTCAAGCTGAAAAGCGAAAAGCTTCAAAATTAAAAAAACGCGATGAAGCTTTAAAGCATTTGAAAATTGAAGAAGAAAAATTAAGTACAATGTATAATATTATTAAAATACTTAAATTAAATACATGCGAATTTTAATTTAATTCATTGGTATCATTTTAGTTGAAACACTGTCAAATGTGTCAGTAAGTTCGGAGGACATGAACAATGAAAACTTGATTTTAGAAGAACCTCAACCAGGTCCTTCTGATACAAATATAGATACAATTCAGTTAATTACACGTAGGTTATCAGCTACATTAGATAAATGCAAAATTAGCGACCGTGATGCCGTTTATTTACTATCTGCATGCCTTGATAACCTATCTATCAATCAAAAAAATTACTTTTTAAATAGAACATCAATTAAAAATATTCGACAAAATTTTCGGGAGGAAAGCGCAGATAAGGTAAAGTCTGATTTTTTACAAAAAAAAGTTAATTTTGTGGTAGTACACTGGAATAGTAAATTACTACCCGATTTGACTGGACAAGACAAAGTAGATAGTTTACCAGTAATTATAACCAGACCTGATTTAGAGCAGCTACTCGGTGTCCCTCAAATACCATCTGGAACAGGGCTAAAAATATCATCTGCAGTATATGATAACCTTGCAAAGTGATCTTTATTGGACAAAGTTCAAGCATTTGTATTCGATACAACAGCATCGAATACTGGGCGTAAAGATATTTATTGTTTGAAATTTTTTTTACTTCAACAAGAATTTAAATTGTCTAAGTCGAAAGAGACTGCAATATGTAGAATATGTGCATTTATTATAAAAATTTATTTTAGGCCGTGGTCTATGACTGACCAAGTATGTAAAGCTCCATTAAATGACATGCATTTAATAAGAACTTTATATGAATATAAAATGATGATAAAATTATTGCGAATTCATGTTTAAAAAAGTTTTTAAATCATTTGTGGTATTTTAATAAAGAGTGTATTGTTTTTTTCTATATTTAATAATTTAGTTTCGTTAGAAACCCGAAATAAAATGTCAAAAAATATTTTAAATAATTTACCAAACTGCCTATCGGCCCAAAATGATTTTGGTCCAAAAAAATATTTTTTTAAAAATGAAAAATGTAGGGATATTTTTGAAACAAGAGTTTTTTACAGATATGTTAGAACAAGGTTCGGGATATTTTTTTATAGATTTAATATCAATTCAAAATTTTTAAAATTAAACTCTTTGAATTGGGAAGGTATCAAGTATTACCAAGAAGCCAAACAAATAGTCAAATCAATCCGTATTGTAAATGACACTGCTGAGAGGGGTGAGAAATTGATGGAAGAGTTAAATGACAAACTAACGAAAAATCATAGATTGACGCAGTACGCATAAGTAAAAATAAAGCCGCTTTCGTCAAAGGATATACACAGAATTGGTCTAATGAAATATTTTTCATAGATAAAATAAAACAAACAGTGCCCGTTGTGTATGTGCTGAAAGATGAAGACGGTACGCAAATTAACGGAACGTTCTACCGGGAGGAGTTGAAAAAAACAAATTTTCCAAATACGATTCTGATAGAAAAAATTTTGCGTCGTAAAAATGATAACTATTTGGTTAAATGGAATGGTTTAAAAAAAAGCAGTTGGATACACAAAAAAGATTTAGTATAGTTTTAACAGTCATAAAAAATGGACGGGTCACTAGTAGTCGATTTACAATGTATCGTAAACTACAGATGTCAATTAATCGTAAAAGAACTGACGGCGTACGCGTTTGACCGTTTAGATCATTATGTATTTAAACCGCCTATAAATTTCTATATGACAACCAAATCGTCGAGGGTGAATAGGTGGTTATGCTGTAATAAACATAAATTAAATCATACGGACGGTGATGTCGACTACGACAACCTGCAGACGATTCTGAATGAACTCAGTGAGCGGTATACACATTTTTACGTTAAAGGTTTGCAAAAAAAGAAGTTTATCGAAAAATTTAAGAACAAACCAGTAATCAATATGGAAGATTATGATTGTCCGAGAATCGATATACTTTTACGTGATAGTTGTAATTTATCAAAGGATACGTGTTTATTTCATAAAGACAATCATGATTGTTGTACGAATAATCGTGTTAAAGTATTATATTTATGGTTAATCGATAACTGTATAATGTAAAGTAATTGTTTATAAGNCAATAACTGTATAATGTAAAATAATTGTTTATAAGTTTTATCATCATTCGTATGCATTCTCCTAGTTATGTTAAATTGATCGGGGGATAAAGTTTCGGCTAATTTTGAAAGAGAAGATGATAAAAAGTTTAACGAATAAATAAATTTCAATGTCAGTCGCTTATTGTTAGATGTTTTTATTACTTTTTTAATTGACATATATTAACTTCGATGCGAAGCTGAGAAGGTATTGGTTTTACTAAGATGTGTTTTTTTTTTTTTTTTTGTCTATTACCACTTTTTCTCAGCTCTCACCAAACCGATTTCTTTAAATGATACGTCAAAAGATCACAAATCGTATCTAGTCGAAGACATTACCCTCAAAAATTGAAAAGATTTCCCTCGTTCCCCGTTAATGAGGGAAACCTCCAAATAATTACAAATTTAAAAATTACTACTTTCCAAATTTTTTCAATTTTTTTTACTAAAAACTGCCGTAACTTTTTTAAAAATAAACATATCAATATAATTCTTTCTTTTATAGATGCATGATGTCATTACCTATCATTTGGTATATTTTTTTTATAAATCTGACTTTTTACCTGCCCACAGGGGAGGATTTAAAATGACAACTTTTTTACAAAAAATTAATTTTTTCAACTTAACTTTTGAAAGTTTTCTGGAAGGTCTGACACTTTTATATATATCTTAAATTAAAGCTAATGTAATATACTTTATTATGGAAAAAAAAAAATTTCGGGCTTTATTTTATCTTCGCGGTGAAAATGGCTACCGAATGCTATTTTTGTGTCAAAATTTTCGATTTTGTATTTTCCATTTTTAACTTTATAATGATATAACTTATTAAAAAGTGTATGGATCAACACAATTTTATTATGAGAAATAATATTTTTTAATAATCCCTTTTTCATTCGACATACTTTATCTTAATCAGCATATTAATAAGGAACTAGCAGATCATTTAACTTTTGGATTAATCCACCAATTTTTTTTTAAATTAAACACTATCTAAAGATTTGTATCGAAGCGTTTTTTTTTATAGTAATTTTAATCACTGTCAGATATTATAATACTTGATCCAACTATGCCACGTCACCACTGTGCCGCGACTCCCCTGTGCTGGGTTTTTTATTGTTTATTAATTAAAAAAAAGAGCTGGAATTTTCGTGTATTGATTTAATTTTATAAATTTTCAATTTGTTGACACGGTTTATTTCATTATTTACTGATACTAATAACTATCTTTATCTTTTTTCTTTCCGTATCTCTAATAGTGTAATAAACAAAAAAAGAAAGAGGCAAAGAGAATGAGGGAGGTAAAGATGGTAAGAATGAAGTCGTATCTCGGGGTCGAACTATATTTATTTATTAAATAATAAAAATCCCTACCTCATTTATTCCTATTCTTGTTTGTTACGTGATTTTTTTGGAAGTAAGGCATACAAATAAATATTCGCACTTACCTTTATTTCCTTTAGTAATTGACTGAGTTGGTTTTATGGTGTTTTCTTCCTTCAGTGTCAACAGTCGTTTATACTTTATAATGATATAACTTATTAAAAAGTGTATGGATCAACACAATTTTATTATGAGAAATAATATTTTTTAATAATCCCTTTTTCATTCGACATACTTTATCTTAATCAGCATATTAATAAGGAACTAGCAGTTTATGAAGCTTTTGGAATAACCCACCAATTTTTTAAAATTAAACACTATCTAAAGATTTGCATCGAAGCGTTTTTTTTTTATAGTGATTTAATCACTGTCAGATATCATTATACTTGATCCAACTATGCCACGTCACCACTGTGCCACGACCCCCCTGTGCTGAGTTTTTTTCATTTGATTTAGCCAGCACTTCAATCCCCTCATCGATATCGCCAAAACCTAGATTCAATGTAATAAAATGCGAGTCATAGTTCTGCATATTATGTATAATTACGGGGACAAATGAGGAAACCGAACATTTTAAGTTACAATCTCTATGCGCTGCGCCATGATATCTCCCCGTTAAGTGACAATGATCGAAAACCTTTTCATGATGCCGTAATTCAGCGTTGCAAATGTGACACTCAGTTGTTATGTAATGATCATGTTGTTCTTTTAAAGATAATGGTAACATAGGCAAGGGGTTCGAGTAAATATCACTTATACGGTTTATATCGTTTCTAAGTCTATTGATAAACACCTTAGCACAATTTTCTCCACGGTATAACTCCATGCAATCCAAATTTTCATCGTATGAACATTTAATGAAATATGAAAAACTATGAGGTTCGTGAATATTGATTTTATTTGAAAAAGATTCTACAGGATTTGGATTGCATGTAGCTATATGTGTTAATATTGATTCGAAATCTGCGTATATAACAAATTTAACAGGATATTGGTTTTGATAATTTTGAAATTTGAGGATATTTTTTGGGGGATTTGGAAGAACCGTGTTAACGCGCATACAATTATCGAGCTGGTGAGACATTAATTTAGATTCTGAATAAAAAAACAATAAGTAACCATCACATATATATTTATGAGATTTGTGTTTTGAAAGCTGTGCGGATGCTAACCGCTCTAGGTTGTAAATACAACAGAAATGCCCGAAGAGTTTATCTTTTTTATCTAAAAATAATAAATTAACATGTTTGTTACGTTTACATTCGGTTAAATGCAAGCGACCCGCAATTTTCTCATTAACATAAGTGTATACATTTACACTTATGTTATTATTTTTTTCAAATTTTTTTATATCTGTGAGTGATATAGGTGAATTCAATCCTCTAGTGTTTAACACTGTGGTATAATGTGGATACGATTCGGGTTTTGACTTATCCACATCACGCGATTGAACCGGATATAAACTAGCAACTACGGGCCAAAAAAAGCAATATTCCCCCTCAGATTTAATATTTGTCAAAACATTCTTGCGCAATAATTTTTTTGGAATATTTAAATTACATCCTCCCCTCAAAGGATCATACTTAAACGTGTTAATATCCAAATAAACCATACCTCTAAAAACCCATCCGCTCCCCCACGTTTCAACCTCTTCGGACTTTTTTTGTAGTAGATTTTTAATAATAGTAATCCACTCAGGAATACTACTCGATGCTGTCAAAGCAAATCGAGAAATAGAAAGGGTTTTTGTTATAGTGGGTACCTCTACATTAACGTTAACATTATCAATTTTTTCATATACTGTTACTAAATCTAAAGAAGTTTTTACCGCTATATTTTTCTTAATTGATTTTTCCCACACATCTGTAATGTCAAATGCATGTCGCTCAATGNACTATATTTTTCTTGATTGATTTTTCCCACACATTTGTAATATCAAATGCATGTCGCTCAATGAACTCGCTGATAGTAAACGGATCTATATTTTCAATTCTGTATACATTTATATTGCCCGAAAAAGCTGATTCAATCAATTCTGAACTTGAAGTCTTCACACAATCACCTGTATTAATGTAAATGAAATTATCTTTAAAATACGCGTTTTTATGTTAAACACAAACATTATTATAATTGTAAATTAAATTATTTAATAATTTATAGTAATTAATTTTTTAATTCTATCGTAGCTCGATATTAAAAAGATTAACTCACTTTTTATGTTTGATTGTTTTAGTTTATTTAAATACTCGATCCCCAATCCAATCAATTCACTATTTACACCTAATAAAATAATGTTACTTTAAATAACAGTTACGTGTAAATATATCACTCGACCCCTTATAACAATTTTAAAAACATAGTGAGTTCATTTTATTTTTTTTGCATTATCCATTCAAGTTGATTATAATACTCACAGCTTGGATAAACAGTAATATTTTCGGTTTCCTTCGGATCGATCTTTTCAGCAACATCAAACACTGTTTAAATAAAAATTATAATTATAGAAATAAAGTTAAATTTATTTTTACATTTAAACTTACAGAGTTCATCATCACTATCCCGAGAAGTAGAGAAATCGTTAGCATTTAATTCATTTTCTTTCTTTGTATCGATATCAAATACTGTACAAATAGTAATAGTACCAATTATAATATAATAACATAAACATAATTGTGTAAAATTTTAAACTTTTTTAAACTAAAAAACTTTTTTCGACTATTGGTTGTTTTCGAAGTATATTTAACTCTAATTGTAAAACAATTTTTGCACTTAAGTTTTAACTATAACTTAACAGTTGACAAACAAAAGAAATATACTGAAATTACTCGAAAATCAGTGTATTTATTCTCACATCATGACAATACTATAAGTCATAGAAGAGGGAGGAAGCGCTGATCTCGAAAATTATCGAGAGAAATGGTAATTTAAGTAATGTTAAAATAAGGCGGTAAAATATGATATCAAAATATAAAATGAGGCGCTAAAATATGTTATCAAAATATAAAATGAGGCGCTAAGATACGTTTTATCAAATAGCTTCATTGATAAGCATTATATACAGTGTATATATACTGTATATTATACACTCTCCTCTAACTATAATGTGATAACAGGTAAATGAGGCGCCAACTAGAGGCGCTGAATGAGGCGCTGAATGAGGCGCTAAAATGAGTATATGGGGAGAGGCGGCACCATATACACACATCATACATAGATTATTTTTGTTGTACAGAAAGACTTAGCTTATTTACAGGTAGCAGTCAAAAGTTGAGGAGTGGATTTAAAAATCGTCGTATGATAGATCTTGTTTGCATGTACGACTTAATCGTATCACGTAAACAAGATGAATGTTAGCATTAGCATTGAAACTGGTTTTCATTTGACGATTTATATTAGCCAATATAGATTCAAAGTAAGATTATGATTATGAATATTAAACATAGGTTTAAACGAGCTTAACTCGACTCAGCATATGGCGAATTTAGTACCGAAATACTATCGCACACCAATTACCTATCTTAGTTTTAATTTGGATGGCGAGACTGTAGATGAATATTCAGAGTGGTATTTATAATTTGTAAATAATAAGTTTGTTTTGTTATAAGTTACTTATTTTTTTCTTTCATATTTTGTATATAATATTAATAATAATATACATTAAGGCTAACATAATTAGCCATTGCTTCTAGTGTTATGCATGTGACAGGATGAAGTACAAGAACAGGTATAGATCTTTAAACATAGTTTTTTCATACACATATTCTATTTTACATCATGAAATTTAACATTTTTTACATGTGATAATGAATACTGTACAAATATGTGCGGTGCAAATCCACCATACAAATACCGTGTTATTTAACCGACAAATGTATAGATGTTTTTATTTTAACCATATTTAATATTATTTTTTAATATCATTATTATAATTCTATTGCAGTGATTGATATGTCAAAGCAGACCGACACAATTACAGTCCCGTCTTTTGACCTACGTATTGAAATTGAAGCATCAACCACGATCGCCGCTAATACAACTGCACATGCTCTAGTAATTTTAGACAATGTATTTACATATACACCTTTTGACGGTACCATCCGTATATTTTAACATTTTTTACATGTTTATGTAAACATTTATTATAAACCTTGCAATTAATATTATTATTATAAAATAAATACAGTATATACAAATAACAACAATTTGTTTTTCATTTTAGATTATAAGTTTAATATAAGAAACTAGTACAGTATATAAAGTTATTGTTCATAAATTATTATGTAAGTTAATTTTCTGACGTGATTGGGTTTCGGCCATTGTGAAGCCCATGGACTATAACTATTTTCTTGGGTATACACTGTTGTATTGAAAAATGTTGGTCCATCATTTTCATCGCACATTTCTTCTTCTTTTTCCTAAAACATAATTATAAATTTAATAACAATAAAGGTTATGACAATCTATGTTCATTAAACTCATATTAATTTGAAGCATGTCTTTGGACCATGACTTGACCCAACGATCAACTATTACACTGTACGCTAAATTCTTCAGCTCGCTTATGTAATTACTGTCACCTTTAGGAATCGTATCGCATATTTCGTTATCGTTCAAACTTCTTATAAAATTAACCATTTCATCATTGTTTGAATGTTGAATTTTAGGGTCTTGCCATTTATCGTCAACGTAATGTATGATGTGGTCTATTTGATGGTTTAATAGTAAACGTGTTTTTATTGTTCTTGATATTGTACTGTTAATAGTACACTGTAAGTCCATAAGTCTATTAATGTTTTCGTTATTCAATAACACTCGACACCCATCGACCATCCTGGATTCTAATACTAAATGCATGGTATCACGGTACAATACTTTGGTTATATTAAAATCGACATTTTGGTATAACCTAATGTTCTCTCCTTTTACCGGAGGTGATTGTAGAAATAATGTTATTTCATTCATCATGCCGTAAATAATATTTAAATAGTCTGCTGTCATACTAATATATCGTGAAGGAGTAATAATGCATACCGTTACATTAAAGTCATCATTTGGATTCAGGCCCACTTGCAAAAATTTTCTGTCGCTGATCGCAATAATGTAAGTGCTAGAGTCAATCATCTTGGCTGGCGGTGTTGGTGCGATATAAATGTAGCGCTGTTTTCTTATAGGTTCGGCAGTCATATTGTTCATAGAGTAGAGTCTTCTTCTTAGAGCTGATGTTTCTTGATAACACTATGACTTAATCAACGATTTCACGCTCATTTATGCGGAAAAAGCACATTTTTTCATAGCCTCCTTCTTATGTACCCCCACATGTAGATTAACCCCCCATACTTGTGATATCTACTGTCTTGAGAGAGTCCCCTCTATTATACTCTTAACCTTTCATAGGAAGGGGGCCCTATGCCTTTCATCATATCCCCCGGCCGTTTACACCACCCGTCCACCTAAGACAGGGTAAATGTGGGTTAGGGGGGTATCCAACTCATATAATAATGATCTACTTGCATTTTCTCTGTTAGGGGACCTAATTTCGAAATTTTTTTTTTTTAATTTTTTAGTTATAAATCTGCTTAATACACCATAAAAATTTTAAGTTTCAGAAAGAAGTTTAAAATGTAAAATCAGTAAAAATGCGTTCAATATCAAATAATTTAATGATAGTTTTTTGTTGTTTTCAAACCATAATTTTGTAATTTTAGCTTCGATGCGAAGCTGAGAAAGTAATGGTTTTACTATGATGTGTTTTTTTTTTTTTTTTTTTTCTTTACTGTTGCCACTTTTTCTTAGCTCTCACTGACCGATTTTTTTCAAAAATACGTCAAAAGATCACAAATTGTATCTAGTTGGAGACATTACCCTTAAAAATTGAAAAAAATTCCTTCGTTCCTCGAAAATGGGGGAAATATCCAAAAAAATTACAAATTTAAAAATCGGTAAATTTTGTCATTTTTTTCACTTTTTTTTCTTAAAACTTCCATAACTTTTTGAAAAATAAACAAATCAACATAAATTTTTTTTATACTAAAACCTTAGATATTTTCCTTTCACTTGATATCATTTTTTTGAAAATCTATCACTTAACCTGCTCATTAGGGAGGATTTAAAATAGCAACTTTTTTACAAAAACTAACTTTTTCAACTTAATTTTTGAAAATGTTCCAGAAATACTGCGTCCTTTAAACATATATCAAATTAAAGCTTATTTTATGTACTATAAAATGAAAAAAAAAAATTTGTCNTATTAAAGCCTATTTTATGTACTATAAAATGAAAAAAAAATTTGTCCTGACATCTTCTATACGCAAATGGCTATCGTATTCAAAAATATGCTATTTTAACAATTTTTTTTTTTTTAAATTAAGCACTATCTATAGATTTGCATCGAATTGTTTTTTATTATAGTGATTTTAATCACTGTCAGATATCATCTATACTGGACCCAACTATGCCACAACCCCACTGTTCCGCCACCCCACTGTGCTGGGTTTTTTTATATATTACTGTATATATATTATTGTATATACAGGGTGTTCAGTAAGTCAGGAAACGGGTTTCTATTGTTCTCGTTGTTACAAATAATGAGAACAATAGAAACCCGTTTCCTGACTTACTGAACACCCTGTATATTATTGTATATTACATAGAATGTAACTATTATATAATATAATTATTACATATTAACTTTTCTGTGAGAATTCTGTATAGGTTTAATAGGTTGTATTGTGGATATTTTTAATTAACACGCTTATATTAGTTTCACATGTATGTTTTGTGTTTGTTGTTTGTAAATCTCCACCCGGCGTGGGCCGCCCTGAAGCAATAGCTATCGGTAGTTCAAGGGCGGTCCACATTATGCCGGTTGTGGAAAAAAACAAAAAAAATCTACACTGGCCACGTGTTATTACTCTCCCGTACCCCGTCGTCTATGTCATTGAAACTAGACTGTCGTAACGCATTCACCCCACCCCGCTCACCACTCCACGACAACAATATTTTCCTGTATAATTTTATTTTTGGTTTTCGTACCCGTACACGCGTTCATGACGTCAATTATATATATATAAACAAAATTTTATTTTGACTGACCAAAACCGCCCGCGTGTAATGTGCCTTAAGTATAAATATTTATATATCCCTACCGCCGATGCCGCTCTTTATACCTTAGGTATAATGTTCCCCCCACCCATAAAACAAGCCTATACCTAGTGCATGATACGTTTACGTACTTAAGTCGCTTTACATTTAATCTTCATTTTTCGTCACTACCTGCACATTCCGGGAGTGGGTAATTTACGCGCCTGCTGATTTCCTTGGACGTGGTAGCCGTTCCTCAAACTCTCTCACCCAGAATCGAACCCTGTTTTCCCGTTATCTGTTACAACCATGATATAGATAGTAACTACTATCATAACATGAAACTAAAAAGTAAAAAATAAATATAGTTTAAAAAAACTAAAAAAACACGCTTTTAAAGCACGCTTTTAAAGCACATCGAACTAAAAAGTTAAAAATAATTTGTAAAATAAGTTTAAAACAATAATGAACGAAAAATACTAGTGTATAAATAATATTTATATCATCAACTGCAGATCAAAAAATTATAATTCTAAGTTTATTACCGCAATCTTGGTCTAGAGAAAAAATATCTATAGAATTTAATACATCTGATTATTTAGTTCGTTTATCAAGAGACTTGCTCAACAAGTATGATATTCTACCAGATGTTCCAAAAAATCAGGAAGTGTATTAAATTGTGGAATAATTAAACTTAGTGAAAATTTTTATGAAGGTGAAGAGTATAGTCGTGTATGTCCTGGCAAGAAAGATTTTGTATCTATTAAGATCATATTGCTTTTGGAATAATCAATATTTTTTTAAAATGAAACATTATCAACAAATTTGCATCGAAGCGTTTTTTATGGTAGTGTTTTTAATCACTGTCAGATATCATTATACTTGACCTAACTATGCCACGTTCACACTGAGCCGGGTTGGATTTTTTTATTTGAAACTGATCTCGAAATAAATAAGTTTTTAATAAATACAACGCTTTAGTCATTCACGTAGCATGATGGTTTACACCTGGAGTTTTAATAATGATTTTACCAAATAAACATCCTCCGAGAAATATTAATGTCAATTCAAAAAATTCTTTGTAGTCATATCTAATAATACCTTCATAGAACTTTAAGCTATTTTTGTTATTGTTGTTGTTATGCTCATAGAACTCGTTATATTCTTTCTACTAGCATAAATCTTAAAGAAACTCAAATTGCAAATTTTATTAAAAAATAAAGATGAATTAATAATATTAAAGGAGTTTATGAACAAAATTTATTAATAGATATATTAATTAATAGTATAATTTTAAAATAAACTAATTATAAGAATTAACATGATAATTTAATATCATAAATAGACAATATTTTAAAAAAAAATCTTAATTAGAATTGACAGGTAAATAAAATTTATTCTTTTTTAATAGATTCGAAATAGCGATTTATTTCTTCATTTTGAAAATACTCAGGAGTACCCGAATTTCTTGGCGGACCACCTATAGAAAATAATGAATATTAAAAATTTAAGTATGATTAAAAGTCAAAAATCAAGTTTACCAAATTTTAATGACTTTCAAGAAAGTCATTAAAACTAAAGTAAGATACATAGTTAAATAATCTTATAAAACATTCTAATAGCTTATTTTATCACATTCTACAAGATACAATTCTTATAAAATGTTAAATAATTAACACTAAAACCACACATATCCAAATGTTTTAGCTTCGATGCAAAGCTGAGAAGGTATTAATTTTACTATGATGCGTTTATTTTTTTAAAAATTACAAATTTAAAAAACCCCAAATTTTTAAAATTTTTTTAAATTAAAACTGCCATAACTTTTTTAAAAATGACTAAATGAATATAATTTTATTTTTGTAGATGCATGATGTCTTTACCTATCATTTGGTGTATTTTTTTTTTAGCTTCGATGCGAAGCTGAGAATGTATTGATTTTACTATGATGTGTTTTTTTTTTTTTTTTTTTCTCTTACCATTTTTTCTCAGTTCTCATAGAACGGATTTCTTTCAACGATAGGTCAAAAGATCATAAATCGTATCTAGTCGAAGACATTACCCTTAAAAAATTGAAAAAAATTCCCCCGTTCCCCGTAAATGGAGGAAACCTCCAAAAAAATTACAAATTTAAAAATCACTAATTTTCGTAATTTTTTCAATTTTTTTTACTAAAATGTGCCGTAACTTTTTCAAAAATGAACATATCAATATAATTTTTTTTTCATAGATGCTTGATGTCTTGTTCTATCATTTGGTATATTTTTTTTGTAAATTTGACCCTTTATCTGCCCACAGGGGGGGATTTAAAAAGACAACTTTTTCACAAAAAATTAACTTTTTCAACTTAACTTTTAAAAATGTTCCGGAAGGTCTGACACTTTTATATATATCTTAAATTAAATCTAATGTAATATACTTTAATTAAAAAAAAAAAATTTAACCTTTGGACTTGTCTTCATGGTGAAAATGGCTATCAAATGCTATTTTTGTGTGAAAATTCTGGATTTTATAATTTACATTTTTTACTTTTAGTGCTATAACTTTTAAAAAAATGTATGGATCAATAAAATCTTTTCATGAGAAGTAGTATTTATATACATCTTTCATTGGACATACTTTTTTTTTAAATCAGACCATTTCCCTATATATGGGGGGGGCTTAAAATATAAAAAATGCATAAATTAAGTAGAACTTTTTCAACTTAACTTTTGAAAGTGTTCCGGAAGATTTGACACTTTTATATATATCTTAAATTAAAGCTAATGTAATGTACTTTATTATGAAAAAAAAAAATTTCGGACTTTATTTTGTCTTCAGGGTGAAATAGGCTACAGAATACTATTTTCGTGTGAAAATTCTCGATTTTATTTTTTATATTATATTTAACTTTATAATGCTATAACTTATTGAAAAGTGTATGGATCCACACAATTTTTTTATGAGAAATAATATTTTTTAATAAACCCTTTTTCATTTGACATACTTTATCCTAATCGAGATATTAATAAGGAACCAGCAGATCATGTAGCCTTTAGAATAAAACACCAATTTTTTTAAAATTAAACACTATCTAAAGATTGGCATCGAAACGTTTTTTATGATAGTGATTTTAATCACTGTCAAACATCATTATACTTGACCCAAATTTGCCACGTTCACACTGTGCTTGGGTTTTTACTTAAAACTACCATAACTTTTTCAAAAATGACTAAATCAATAAAACGTTTTTTTTTTATCACTTTGTTAACCTTTATTACGGGCTCCTTCAAGGAAAAAGAAACCATTGATTCTCCGGTATGGACGATTGATTAGTCCAAACTGATTTCTCACTCGGCAAATGCAGTCGATCGTGACTGAGTTTCGAAAATAAGGTAGTGCATGTCAAGCACTGCTGCGTTACTGACTCGGCCTCAACGTCCCTCCGACAAACCCACATAAGTTAGTAAAAATAAATACAAAATATCTCACTCAGGATTGAGCTTACACTTGATAGCTTAATAAACGTCTTCTAATATTACTAATAGCTTTGATTATATAAAATATTTCAATAATCATAAAATATGCAAGATAATTTATCTTTTAAATGAGCAAAATTTCTTAGGGATTTCGTTATTTATTAAAAAAAGCTTTTAATTTAGTACAAAATGTTCAACACGATTAGAAAAAAAGTAATCAGAAACATAAAGTGTATATTGCATATGAAATTATTTAAGAACATATCTTATAGTATAGATATTATTGTTCTGACTTACTTTTCGGCTTTTTGGGAGGATCTAAAATAAAAAATAAATTTAGAGTAAAAGTAGAAAAATCATAGCAACAGAGGCTAATGTAAAAAATTCAAAAGTTCGACACCGTTATTGAAAATTTAATGGTTCGATGTTAAAATTATCATAATTCAAAATAATTTCGTTGTGAGATTACAAATTTTGTTATTATGTCTCTGGTAAAAAATGTTTAATTGTATATACGAATTTAAGTATATAAATAATTCATTTATTTATAATTAATAAATAATAGTGAATAACTTTTTTATATTAACTAATATTTAATATTACATTCAAAGAATTCAGTAATAAAAATCTATTATTGAATTATCTAAATATTAAAGACGAAAGATATAAGAAATTAGCACTTTGGAGTTAAAAAAAAAGGTTTTGTCTAACTTTAACATTAAAAATTAATTTTTTTAATTATCTTGGACATTACTCATAACAAGCCAGATTACTATTGTCATATTATACTCGTCGCTATCATAATATGGAATGGAAGTAGGCTATTGTGTTTGTGTCCGCATAATGGTCTTTTATTTAA
This sequence comes from Daktulosphaira vitifoliae, assembly GCF_025091365.1. Taxonomy (NCBI): domain Eukaryota; kingdom Metazoa; phylum Arthropoda; class Insecta; order Hemiptera; family Phylloxeridae; genus Daktulosphaira; species Daktulosphaira vitifoliae. Next base: position 15,576,407 of record NW_026099572.1, on the reverse strand, counting down.
CGTTTCAGCTAATAATCAATAATTAGTCACTTTTAGAATTAGTCTTTACCGACAAAGAATCTATTAATTGTTCATGCAATTTTTTTTTTTACTCTAGTCTTAATAATCAAACGCATTGTGTCAACTCTAATCTAAGTAAAAAAACTGTGTTAACGTTATATAAAATGTCAAAAGTAATTGTATACCATTCATCTGTAATAATTTATATATTTTATTCTTACTTATTAATAAACAGTAACATTTTAAAAAAAAGACAATTATGATTTTTTTGGGGATACAAAATATTATGAAAGGCAGAGCAATCTTTTACAGTCTATCTGTTCAAATCTCGTACTCAAAATCGTTATACAAAAATTATATTAAAGGAAGTAATAAGCATTTTCAACAATTTAAGCTATCGAATAATATTTAATCGATTTTAAAATAGTGTCAAGCTAAGAATATTAAAAGAAATGTAAAATATTTTTTCTATTCCAATAATAATTAACTTTTGAATTGTTTGAACATTTTTATTTGATATTTCTCATAGTTTATTAAAAGTGCATGAAAATATGTGTTGATAATGATACAAAAGTAGGAGGTATGAATGTGTCAATTCACTATAACTGACGGCAGAAATTTTTCACGCGTAAAATAGTGGAAAGCCGTTTATTACGCATGCACAAAAATCATTAAAATTGTATGAAAATACCTGGCTGCCTTGTTGTATCTGGACCTATAAAATAAATTGTACTATTTAAAAATTTGAATAGAAATATTTCTTTATTCAGTTGGTGTTAATTTAACTTTCCGTAAGATATTCATGAGATTATCGCAAAAGATAATGTTTGATGAAAAGTAGTTTATGACAGTAAATTTTTTAATTTTAAGTTATTAAAAATAAATAATTTTTTTTAACAAAAAATTAAGGTGGGTCTTTTTAATATTTGACTCTTAAAATTAATTTAACATCAAAGATCATAAAAAACTTTTCTACCGAAAAATAAATGCAAAAATTATTACTTACGATTTGGATTAGGGGGAGTCTCTGTAAATAATTTTAACATATTTTAAAATTAAACGAATTAGAAAATATAAAACAAACACATTCTAAATATATTTATAGAAAGTGGTTTGCTAACCAACTGGTTTGCCTCACACAATACGTTTAAAAAAATAAAACGCATATTTTTCTTTCTATTTTCATAAATTATTAGTATTTTAAATTAACCCAAAAATTAGTCCTTAAAGTTTTATCATTAAAGTTTTTTAAATAAAACATCTTGTATTACTTTCTTATGAATAAGAAAATTATATAGCTAAGAAAATAATTGGTCAAGATCAATATTTGAACCATTTTTTGTGAATTATTAACAATTTTATACCATAGCGAGAGTAAGACAGTGTGTAAGATATAGTTAAGGAATCATAAACCTGTGATAAGATACGTGCCGTTTTATTATCAAACTTCCAAGTTTTATTTAGCCTAATCTATTATCATGTGGTCGTATTTTATTTTTATTTATAAATAATACATTTGACTTTGTGAATTATCATTCATACGAATTGTATTATATCGTTTAAGATCGTCTACAACGGTACGTCCTAGACACGCTTAATAGTGCGCTATAATTATTAGTATTGTTGGGTTACCTTTTGACACTGTTTATTATGTACCTTTCAGTCAAAAGTTTAAATGGGTTGAATTTAGATTGAAATTCCTCACCTCTGAAAATTTAGAAGCGTGAACATTCATTCTATGAGAGTTATGGAGTCAAACCGGAGCCGGCAGGCATAGATGACCATTTTTTTTTCAGTTTTTAGATTTTAGCTTCGATGCGAAGCTGAGAAGGTATTGGTTTTACTAAGATGTGTTTTTTTTTTTTTTTTTTT
>NW_026099572.1:15560811-15574456 GCF_025091365.1 Daktulosphaira vitifoliae | reverse complement strand
TCAGCTCTCACCGAACCGATTTCTTTCAATGATACGTCAAAAGATCACAAATCGATCTAGTCGACGACATTACCCTCAAAAATTGAAAAAAAATTCCCCCGTTCCCCGTAAATGGGGGAAACCTCCAAAAAAATTACAAATTTAAAAATCAATAATTTTCGAAATTTTTTCAATTTTTTTTACTAAAAGGTGCCGTAACTTTTTCAAAAATGAACATATCAATATAATTTTTTTTTTAATATATACATAATGTTCTTACTTGTCATTTGATATATTTTTTTATAAATTTGTCTCTTTACCTGCCCACGGAGAGGTTTAAAATGACAACTTTTTTACAAAAAATTAACTTTTTCAACTTAACTTTTGAAAGTGTTCCGAAAGGTCTGACACTTTTATATATATCTTAAATTAAAGCTAATGTAATATACTTTATAATGGTAAAAAAAAAATTTCAGACTTTGTTTTATCTTCAGGGTGAAAATGGCTACCAAATGCTATTTTTGTGTGAAAATTTTCGATTTTGTATTTTACATTTTTAACTTTATTATGCTATAACTTTTTGAAAAATGTATGGATCATTACAATTTTTTTATGAGAAGTAGTATTTATATAGATCTTTTATTCGACATACTTTTTTTTTAAATCGGACCATTTCCCTTAATACAGGGGGGATTCAAAACATAAAAATGCATATAGAAAGTAGAACTTTTTCAACTTAACTTTTGAAAGTGTTCCGGAAGGTCTGACACTTTTATATATATCTTAAATTAAAGCTAATGTAATATACTTTATTATAGAAAAAATAATTTTTGGACTTTATTTTATCTTCATGTTAAAAACAGACATTAAAAAATTCTTTTTTATTTTTTTAACTTTATAATGCTATAACTTATTGAAAAGTGTATGGATCCACACAATTTTTTATGAGAAATAATATTTTTTAATAAACCCTTTTTCATTCGACATACTTTATCTTAATCAGGATATTAATAAGGAACTAGCAGTTTATGAAGCTTTTGGAATAATCCACCAATTTTTTAAAATTAAACACTATCTAAAGATTTGCATCGAAGCGTTTTTTTTTATAGTGATTTTAATCACTGTCAGATATCATTATACTTGATCCAACTATGCCACGTCACCACTGTGCCGCGACCTCCCTGTGCTGGGTTTTTTTTTATTTATTTTCAATAAGTTATAATAATTGGAAAATCTATCTCTACATTATATTTGGATTTTTTTTTGTTTTGCGAAGAAACCGAAATACACAATAATTTTACAATAGTTAAGGAGTACTTTTGGTTTGCCTATTCGACTAGAATAAAATGCTGTAAATTTTAAATTTTTCTATTAATTTTATCAATTACTTTTATAAAAAGTTTAAAAAAAATACACATTAAAGAAATAAGTATAAATGGGTGCCCGGTAAACTATACTTGTGTCTGAAAACAATTTGTTATTTTTTTTTGCAATTTTCAAATATTACCTTCAATTAATATGCTTTGACTTTATGATACTTACTAGGAGATTTATTTTTATTTCCTTGAGATGAAGCTAAAATAAATAAGTAGAATATTTATGATACATTATAAAATATAAATGTTTAATAATTACTATTTATTATATTTAAACAAAAATCAGTAGTTGAGTCCCGACATAATAAGAATCTAATGTAAAGAAAATACATTTTTTTTGAAAACTGATAGTGATAAAAATCACTATTATAAAAACGCCCCCTAAAAACTAAACCTTAAAAATTCAAAATTATTTTTACATTCAGCAGGTGGTGACGTTTTATCTGAAAAATTAAAAATAATTATTCTTAGATTATTGAGGAAAAAAGATCTTAGTGGTGAACAGTTAATTTATATTTCATTTCTAATTATAGTATTTTTTAAGATTTTTAGTATAAATATTTAGTTATTTTTTATTGTACTTTTAAATTTGTAAATACAGAAGGTGATTGTTTTAATACTAACCACAAAATTTCTCTTAAATTAGTCATTTTTTGATGAATTTTTTTTTCTTTTGTTAGTTACATATATATCTCCTTTTAACTATTGTAAACTATGTTCATTCCTTATAAGAGTGTCAAATTAATTTTTTCAAATAGAAACATACATAAATAACTAGCTGTTTTAACAGATAATGATCTAATTAAAAAAATTACTGGTCGATAACGATTTTTCAAACAATATATCGGAAGTTGTTAATATTTTTGTACTTTGGTGAGAGGAAGAGTACGGACGGAAAATGCCTAGTGATAAAAATAACACCTGCGTTTCATCTCCAGACACTATTGTAAAATATTAATAACTTCCGAAATACTGGCTCAAGTTGTTATTGACCAGTCATTTTCTTGATTACATCATTTTCTATTTTATGAGCTAATAAAATAGGTATGTATATTGTCAAATAAAAAATCCAATCTGCACAACCTTATAAGAAATAAGGAATAAGCATGAAAATATTTTATAACAGATAAATGAAGATAAATATGTAACAAACAAAAGTAAAAAAAAAAAATCATCATTCTAAAAGAAATTGAGTAGCATGCGTTAAAATCATGTCTTATATAACAGACTACAATTAATTTAAATAAATTTAGGTGATATATTATATTTTATTATTATTTTAATTTAACTATCCAATGGCAGTGCAAAGTTAGTATTAATTTAGGAAGAATCAGAAATTTAAATTTGTTATTTTTATGTCTTACTATAGTTTTGACCATTTGCTGCAGCAAGACCTACATTAATAATTGAAGGATTAGGTCGTATAAGCAATTTTTAATACAAAAATATTTGATAATAAAAAAATTTCATTTGATTAAATTTTAATAATTATTGTATTTAATTTGATAATGTTTATTATATTTGAATAATATTAAAAATATTTAATTTGTATTTTTTATTACCTATAGTAATGAACAATAATGAAAAAATCATGACAAATACTATGTTTAAGAAGTTCTGAAAAATTAAAAAAATCAATAACAAGTTCTTTTTTTTGTCAAGTGACATTCTTTTTAAATACTTACCATTTTTTCTATTTGACGTGAACTCTAAGAAGTCAAGTGAAATAAATGAAATTTGAATAATTTACGTAGAAGTATATATACTTCACAAATATATATTTTAAATTGTTTTTGCATATAAAATGTTATTTATATAAGTGAACACTGTGTAAATAAAACAAAAACATTTTTAAATCGATTTTGTTTTATTTACATTATGTTCTCTTTTATGTTTACAAGAAACTTAAGATTAATTGACTAAATCTAATAAATGCATAAGCGGTTTAATTTAAGGAAAAATATAATTAATATTCAATATCAAGCGTTTCAATATCTTTGACATTAATCATTAATAAAGTGCGCATTGATTATTTTTAACCCCATTATGTTTAAAAAGCTGGTATAGTTCAACTCTACATATCACGTGATATGTTATACTATTGTAACTACAGGTCAAATGCATCAACTTTACCATTGTCTTAAATTTTAGAAGTGTGTTTAAAAATTAGAATAACAATTTTTAAATAATGATTTTTATCATTGCTACATTAGTAATTGTCAGTATAACCATCTATGTGAATCATTAATATGAGAGTCATCCATGTGTCTTAAAAAGTATAATTCAATACAAACCAAATTGTAATATTATAAAAATATGTACCAAAATATATGTCTAGCTAGATAAATTAACCTTAACTTATCTTAACTTAGTACCTACAAGTACTAAGAAGTTAAGATAAGTACATTATTGGAACTGTAGTGTTCCAATAATGTTGTGAGAACTATACAAATATTCAATGACACAATGAACATTGTGCCCAGTTGTGCAAAAGAACAATAGTATTGACGAAAATATAAGACACATGATTAAGGGACGGAGGGTGAAGTGGAAAGAAGCGTCTGATGTGTTATGCGATAAGAAAATTCATTTGAGGCTGAAAGATAAGTTCTATAAAACTGTAGTAAGACCAGCAAAAATGTATAGTTCAGTGTTTTGGCGGTTGACGAGAGGATATAGCAGGAAATGAGAGTAACAGAAATGAGTATGCTTTGATGGATTAGTGGAGTGACTAAAAAAGATAGGTTAAGGAACTAATATGTAAGACGGAGTATAAGTGTAGCGTAATTAGGATAAGTCAAAGAAGAAGAAGACTTTGAACATTGTTCCGTTTTCTTAACAAAAAGAATATACTATTTTAATATATTAGCTTCGATGCGAAGCTGAGAAGGTATTAATTTTACTATGATGTGTTTTTTTTTGACTTTTACCATTTTTCTCAGCTCTCACTGGACCGATTTTTTTCAAAAATACGTCAAAAGATTACAAATCGTATCTAGTCGGAGACATTACCTTTAAAAATTGAAAAAAATACCCTCGTTCCCCGAAAATGGGATAAATATCCAAAAAAATTACAAATTTAAAAATCGGTAAATTTTGTCATTTTTTTTCACTTTTTTTTCTTAAAACTTCCATAACTTTTTGAAAAATAAACAAATCAACATAATTTTTTTTATACTAAAACCTTAGATATTTCCCTTTCATTTGATATAATTTTTTTTTCAAAATCTAATACTTATTCTGCTCACTGGGGGGATTTAAAATAGTAACTTTTTTACAAAAAATAACTTTTTCAACTTAATTTTTGAAAATGTTCCGGAAATACTGCGTCCTTTAAACATAAATCAAATTAAAGCTTAAATGAAAAAATAAAATTTGTCCCGACGACCTATCTTCTATGCGAAAATGTCTACCGTATTCAAAAATATGCTATTTTAACAAAATTTTTTTTTTTAATTAAACACTATCTACAGATTTGCATCGAAGCGTTTCTTATAATAGTGATTTTAATCACTGTCAGATATCATCTATACTGGACCCAACTATGCCACGACCCCACTGTGCCGCCACCCCACTGTGCTGGGTTTTTTTTTTTTTATAAATACAAAAAATTTTTTAATTAATCTAACTTACGTGTATACACAACAATTTTTCTTTCAACTTTTACAAAAGTCACCAATTAGACATATTGGCCACATGCCACCTGATAATATGTAGGCACCGTTATCCAATGTCTTGGGAAAGGAGAGAAATGGTATATTGGTCAATTACGTGATTTTTTTAAACTTCATATGGCACAAACAACAATATTATTAATTAATTATCAACATAATAACATGAACAAAAAATGATAGATAAAACTAAATAGATACGACCCAAGAATAACAAAGTGATAAGAATGCATAATAAAAAAAAAGCATTAAAATAGACTATGTTATGAACTATTGTACAAGTCGTGCTGATCCAACACATAGCTACTCGACTTATGCATATTCGGGTCAAATATTTTTAATTACAATGAGTCGTAGTTCCGTCGCCTAACTATTAAGTTTATTGACTATTATTACGATTAATTACGATTTAACTATGTTAATTACAATAAACCAATAATTAGTATTAAGTACTGAATTTGTTTCTTAAATCCTTCTCGCTAAGTTTAAGAACTAAACAACGGCACTTCAGTTTAATTACGTTCAATAATAGTACAACAGACTACTCGACACCGCTCGCCGACAACTCACACAGTAAGATTAACCCAAAGAATCTGAGCGGAACAAACCGAGATCACAACAACTATTGAACTTAAAGTACTAATAAGATAAATAATTAAATATGACCAAGGATACTGAAAGGAAGAGAGTTATAAAATAGTTGAAATTTATAATTTGACTTTAACCTTTATTTAAAACATATGTAAATTAAACCATACCCAATTAATATTAATTCTGCTGATACATTTTTTCTGTTTTAAGGTCTTAGTCTATGTTTATCTTATTATACAAATATACTTAAATATTGTTTTCATATAATGTATATTAACTGTACATATTGCCTATATAGGCGTTACTTTAACAATAAATAAATAATTATTTTTTTTCTTATAGCTAGCATTTCGTCCACATAAATGTGTGATTTATCACAATAGTTTATGACCTATGTGTTTTCTGAAAAGAGCAATAACACATAATTTTTAGTGTAATTATATTGTTCAAGTAATCGATATTATAGTGTTTATAATAAAAAAAAAATATCTGACGTATTAAATATTAATTAGATAGATAAACCATTAAAAGAAAATTATATTCAATTTCAATATCTGTAATATTATTCTCTAGAACATTTATAAAAAATCAATACTTCTAGTTTTTTTCAGACCATACCTGTAATTCTTTGCAATAATATGGAGTAATCTTGAATAAGTTCTGTTCTTCGTGTCTTCGAGGCACCACAAAGATACTAAGTAAAAAACCCAGCACAGGGGGGTCGCGGCACAGTGGTGACGTGGTATAGATGGATCAAGTATTATAATATCTGACAGTGATTAAATCACTATCAAAAAAAAACGCTTCGATGCAAATCTTTAGATACTGTTTAATTTTAAAATATTGGTGGACTATTCCAAAAGCTACATTATCTGCTAGTTCATTATTAATATCCTAATTAAGATAAAGTATGTAGAATGAAAAAGGGATTATTAAAAAATATTATTTCTCATAAAAAAATAATGTTGATCCATACACTTTTCAATATGTCATAGCATTATAAAGTTAAAAATTTAAAAAATAAAATCGAGAATTTTCACACAATAATAGCATTCGGTAGCCATTTTCACCGTGAAGATAAAATAAAGTCCGAAATTTTTTTTTCGCATAATAAAGTAAATTACATTAGCTTTAATTTAAGATATATATAAAAGTGTCAGACTTTCCGGAACACTTTCAAAATTTAAGTTGAAAAAGTAAATTTTTTGTGAAAAAGTGGTCATTTTAAATCCCCCCCTGTGGGCAGGTAAAAAGTCAGATTTATAAAAAAAATATACAAAATGATAGGTAATGACATCATGCATCTATAAAAGAAAGAATTATATTGGTATGTTCATTTTTGAAAAAGTTACGGCAGTTTTTAGTAAAAAAAATTGAAAAAATTTCGAAAATTAGTGATTTTTAAATTTGTAATTTTTTTGGAGGTTTCCCCCATTTACGGGGAACGAGGGAATTTTTTTCAATTTTTGAGGGTAATGTCTTCGACTAGATACGATTTGTGATCTTTTGACGTATCATTGAAAGAAATCGGTNATGTCTTCGACTAGATACGATTTGTGATCTTTTGACGTATCATTTAAAGAAATCGGTTTGGTGAGAGCTGAGAAAAAGTGGTAATAGACACAAAAAAAAAAAAAAAACACATCTTAGTAAAACCAATACCTTCTCAGCTTCGCATCGAAGCTAAAACATAATAGCCAAAACTATTATAATAATTGGACTACCAACTAAGGGAATGATACTATACGTTTCATAATGTGTCATAAAAATGTATTAAACGTGTAACAAACCTAATTTATGACGTTCCTGTCAAATTATAAAAAGGTTAAAGACCATGTTTTTTTCTCTCTTACATATCTCTATTTCTTTTGACTCGGATTTTTCTTTATTACAATATATTTTTTTTTATACACTTTATTAGCCCATTAAGGGCCTATTATGGAGATTTATTAACCATTGATTCTCAGATACGGATGATTTGTTAGTCCAATGCCGGAAAGAGATATGGTGACTCCAATTACCAAACTGATCTCTCGTTCAGCAAATGCAATCCCTTGTGACCGAGTTTCGAACCCGAAGCAGTGCGCGTCAAATACTGCCGCGTTAAATCTCGACCAAACCGTTCCTCTTATTACAATATACTCTAGTGTATTTTTTACGTGTGTCTCTCTAGTCTTTAACTTAACTTCTTTTACTTAGTCTGAAACTTACTTTTGTTAAAATAATTAACATATTGCTTGGAAATAAACACGATTTTAATAATTCAAAATTAGTTTATAATACAATTTCTCTAATTTAAATAAACGCTTCGAGCAACTATAGATCACAAGCCAAGATTCTATCATCATCATCATCATCATCATCACTCCAGGGATTTTTAGGTAAGAGTTATATTAAGTAATATATTAAATATATCAAATAATAATTAATAACTAAGATCTACATCGCCGTTCATTTACCAAGCTCTTAATAATTTATATCTCCTTTTCTTATTACCGTTATGATTGATTATTACATATCATAATAATAGATAACAATATACAAAGTGGTCGGCTAACCATGTTTCATGTAATACCTTTAAAAACACTAGTGTTATAAACAATTTTCTTTTTTAATCATTATGAATCCTTAATAGGTGTTTATTAAAAAATTTTTAATTTCTACCACTATCCCTTATGCTTAAAACTTGTATCAACTTCATATTTTCAAATGGAAACCCTATTTTTTTTACACCATTAGAGTTAGTTTAATAAAAAAAATATTTTGTAAAAAAAATATTTTATTTATTTTTATATTTAGCCCTCCGTGGCTCTCTAAAGTTTAGAATTTATTAAGAAAAAATTAAAATAGACTCAAACGTTATAGATTGTAAATAGATAAGCGCAACCAATTTTATAAATAAACATACCAAGCTTACCTTAGTTATTCTGACTACGTGCGTTGACACAGTAAACCGGTAGTTTTTATCGCTACATAAAAAAATCGGTCACATTATTTTTTTATGCTGGATAAACTACTGTTTTTTTTTTATAAAATATCGTAAATTTTAAAGTAGCATATCTTGTTTAAAATTCATAATTTTTACTTTTTTTTTTATGACGAACAAAAATATAAAAAAAATAATAGAGGATGCTATTTGAAAATCTAAGGTTAATACAAGGTCTAAATGGGATGATGATAGAAATTTAATTTTTCTTGTGAAACAGCTTATCAAAGATCCATAATGATTAAAAAAAAAAAATTATTTATAACACTTGTATTTTTAAAGATATTACGTGAGACATAGTTAGCCGATCACCTATATAGACGAATTTAACGTATCAAGGATACGAAATAAAATAATAGAACTGGGAGAACATGATCATGGCAACCTAATGCAAGTAACAGAGTATATTTATAATGGGTACTTTTTACATAAATATATAGAACCCAATGAGATGTTCATTAAGATCACTCAGAACATGCTCTAAGGGCTGCCAACTCATGGAAAAAAAGAAGTAGAAAAATATTATAAAGAGGACTATTAAATATAAAATGAATAAACAGGGCATTTCATTAGGGCTAATGCACTAATTTTCTTTGAAAATATACAATATTTGTTAAATAAAATATTGTTTGTTTCGAAGCACTAAGTAATAAGTAGTTAAATAATTTTTTTTACCATCTCTTCAAGGATGAAAAATTTAAAGTTTATTTTGCTTTGATCAGAATACTTATTTAAATTTTAATGCTATGATAAAAAAAATCAATAAATTTTATTCATATCATTATTTTTATCCGACAACCGTTGCGTTTTAAAATTGTTTAAATATTTGTTTTTAAAATAGAAGTTTATCAGTTTAGTATCAATAATATCGACGTCAAAAAAAATCTATTTTAATGGGCCATAAATTATTTTTATGGTACAACAATACATGATGTTAAACTTCCGTTGAGTATGCGTCTATTAATAGACCTGAATTATTAAAGATAATATTTTATTATGATGAATAATATGGAGTTGTACCTGTGACAAATGATGATTACTGTATGCTAAATAGCAAAATATCAATAGAAAATTACGAAACTTAAACAAGAAATAATATAAAAATGGTTCATGGGATGAAAAAAATTTTAAGAACACAATTATTCGAAACTTATATCATAAAACTAAAAATAGGAATTGCCAATAAAGAAAATTAAAGTTTAGGTTTTTTATCCCTGATTTAATTAAATATCGAATAATTTCTCGATTATTTGATAGTTATGTAATAACTAATTAATATTTAAAACTATTCGATAGTGGTCACCAGATGTTTCCCATTTCTCAAGCCGGATTATTATCGCATGGGACAGAGTAGTGGTCAATGTGATCATAGCGTTGGTTGATCGTTGACAGATGTGTTATTGTTGTGAATAAGGAATAACAGGTGGTAGGAACAATTAATTAGTCTAATAAATAAACATGTTTGTATGTATTACATTGAACCTACAATCGCACATTATTTTAACGTAGTTAACTGAGACTATATTTTAAATGATTTTTATTACTTTACTACATAAAATATTAGATTAAAAAGAAATTAAAATTTTTTTAACTAGTTATAAATGATGACACGGCCCGCGTCGCTTCGTTATACACGATGCCCCGCGACTCGTGCCACCTTTATCAGCCGTCGCCCTACTATGAGTATTTGACTGACCAACACCGCGTGTTATACGCTACGGTGCAAAGTCCAGCAAATGCCGCACGGCCGACGACGACCCGCCGCAAATGATACGGGAGTCTTCTTCCCGTTGTGAGAGTGACAACGTTGACCAACCGAACCGCACCCGCGCACCGTCGACTACAACGCTGCGAAAGGGCCGCGATATTATGCGAAGATTATTATTACTGTGTTTATCTTTTCGGTTTGTTTTATTTTTTGTTAAAATAACCTGTTGTTGCTCATTAATAAACAGCCCACGGGTCTTTACCCTCAAAACCAGTGTCGACCACATTTTTGCGACGTAAGTCGTGTCAATGATAAAAAATATGATTTAAACATATTCTAAGAAAGCAAAAACAAAATAAAAAATTTTATTTTCAGATTTTGTAAACTAATCCTATAAAAAAATTCAAATAATCAAAACATATAATTTGTTAGTAACACAAAATTTAAGAAAGTTCAAAAAATTGGGGGCATAGCTCTATAACCCACCTACCTTTTTACGACAGTGTATTCAGCTGAATTTAAAAAAATATTAACATGCAAATGATACTATATTGCTTAAGATGAATAATTTAATAACCAAGAGGAGGGAGATGAAGAAGAGGACAAGAAGGGTGTAGTAGTAGTGACAATAGGGTTTTAAGCGAAAGAAGAAAAATAGTTACTTATGTGTAAATACATTTTCCTGATTATTACTAAAAGTTGCAGTTAGTGTCTTAAAACTACTGTTATAGGGTTCCTTAGCTCTGTTATATTCAATCATAGTAATAAAATTTGATGTGACAATAAAAGTTTTTAATTAAAAGAAAGGTGTCCTTAACAATACGTTGTAGGAGTGAATTGTATTATATTATTGTTTGTTAAGATAGTAAATCAATAATGACGAATAATATGCTGTATAATGCTAATTTCTATGTAAAATTGTGTGTGTCCATTTTTGTTTTTTGCTTGTTCGGTTAGGACTAAGTAAATAATAGTTAAATGATTACACGCCTCAGCGGCGTCAGTATATCTTTGTTTGACGTAGCTAATGTATTTTTAGAGTTATAGAAGAAGAGAAAAATACAATAAAAGTTAATTATTTAAAGAAGTATTAGTAAGTAAGAATATGTACAATGTCAAAAATTAGTTAAACAATAACAGCTTACTATTGAACTAAGATAAATCAAAATTTATTATTTTTATTATAAATAAATAAACTAAGTAATAATGTTCAATCCACACATGCGCATTATTAAAGTTGAACAATAAACAATAGTTTCCAATTGTTTTAAACTAGAAATTAATGTAGGGAAATATCGAACTATACTATGGACGCTCAATTACAGTTTTTATTTGAATAGTTAAAATATTTATTCAACTATTCAATTAACTACTCGATAGTACTATTCAAATTGTAATGCCTATAAAATTAAAAAATGATATCACCAACCAATTTGATGAGACATAAAATAGGATCAAAATAAATACAATTTAAACAAAAAAATTAATTTTATCATGTTATAATTTAAGTTAGGAAAAAATGATTGATTTCCAAAATTTATGTAGGATATTAAAAAAAAAATTATTAAGTATGAAAAATATTACATTGATTCTGTCAAAATAAATATATGTATTCAGAAAATTGTATATTTATAAATAAACTACAGGTGTAACTGGTGATCGTTTATTTCAAATAATTCATAGGCAATGTTTTTAGTGTGTTTATTGTACACTGTATGTAGACATAGTAAATATAATAAAACGTTAAGCCAAGAACCCGAATTAACCAAAAAAACCAAATACTAAAGTTATTTTTAAAGGAAAGCCAAAACCAGACACTTTAAATTACATTATAATGTAGACTACAATTTGAAATATTAAATAATTATTTTTATAGAAATATAAAAAAGAATTTTAATTTAATATTAAAAAAACCAAAATAAAATATTCATAAAAATCTAAATTCAGTATAAGATTAATATTTTCATGCAATAAGAGAAACAATTAAGACTTTCCAAAAAAAAATGTTTGTGGTTTTTTTATTTTATATAAAATACAATTCATTTTCCTTTTTATCGTTGTTTTCAGTGTATAAGCTGATACAAGAATTTAAATAATCTAAAAATCACAGTAGAACGTGATCAATTCTCGTTATCATTCAGAAATTCCTGGACCATCAGCCTTTATTTATTATTAACCCTTAAGCATTATAGTAACTCAAAAAAAAAAAAGAAAAATTAAGTAATAACTTAAATCTACATGGCCCTTTATTTACCAAGTGATTATAATCACTGTCAGATATCATCTATATTTGACCCAACTATGCCACGACTCCACTGTATTACCGTTTCTAGTTTTAATTTCCTATTTTACATAAAACAATCTAAATAAGCTAAAAATCTCAGTAGAACGTGATCAATTCTTGTAATCATTTAGAAATTTCTGGACTATCAGACTTTATTTATTATTAACCGTTTGGCAGTTAGTAATTAAAAATAAAAGAAATATTAAAATAAATTTTTATATTATAATGATTAAAATGATATAATAGAATTTATTACTGTTTAGTTTTGTATGAGCATAAAAATGATTGAGTTACTATGTAGTTATTGAATAAAATGATATAATATAATTTTCTCTCCGGGTATGAATACGTGGAATTTATAAAAAGATGTAAAATATAGAATAAGAAAGTGATGCTTTGACACGACTTACGTCGCAAAAATGTGGTCGACACTGGTTTTGAGGGTAGAGACCCGTGGGCCGTTTATTAAATGAGCGACAACACATTATTTTAATAAAAATAAAACAAACCGAAAAGATAAACACAGTAATAATAATCTTCGCATAATATCGCGGCACTTTCGCAGCGTTGTAGGCGTCACGTAGTTAATTCGAAAAATAAATTACCCCATATAGTAATGTACTAATATTTTACTGTATGGACGACACTGCTGGTCATCCAAAACTTTTACATAAGATCTCAGTTGAACCGTACCCGCACGCACACGATTTGAACCTCGCTTAGAATAAATGTTCCAGAATATTGTCCGGTCGTCCAAACACTATTCGTGTGTATATATACTAACCGCATATACTGAGGGAAACAACTTTAATGTTTGTACACAACAAATATATTATAACTATTTTACTATTTAAAAATTTGCATTTTTAATAAAAACGTAAAATTAACAATATATAACTAATTTTCTTCTTTTAATTAACTTTAGTAGGGGGTGAGATCGTCCCGTCGTCCAAGCCATGAGCCGCCACTGCATGTACATATTAGCTTCGATGCGAAGCTGAGAAGGTATTAATTTTATCATGATGTGTTTATTTTTTTTTTTTTTTTTTT
>NW_026099572.1:15530258-15558040 GCF_025091365.1 Daktulosphaira vitifoliae | reverse complement strand
ATTTTTTTCTATTTAATAATATTTATTTCAAACTTGCAAGTTGAGTTAAAAGTTATGGTAATAAATTCATTTTTTTTTTATTAAAACTTTCACTTTAAAGAACAAAAAGAAGTAGGTTCAAAATGATTACTTTTAACATATTAAAAATCAATAATAATTTGAAAATAATTAATTATAAAAATTATATAATATATAATTAAAATAATTACTAATCTGGATATAATTAAGGAAATAGGAGTTGATGTTGGGTTGGGTTGGTTACATTTTTAACTTTATAATGCTATAACTCATTGAAAAGTGTACGAATCAACACAATTTTTTTATGAGAAATAATATTTTTTAATAATCCCTTTTTCATTCGACATACTTTATCTTAATCAGGGTATTAATAAGAAACTAGCAGATAATGTAGCTTTTGTAATTATCCACCAATTTCTTAGAATTAAACACTATCTACTGATTTGCATCGAAGCGTTTCTTATGATAGTGATTTTAATCACTGTCAGATTAAATCTATACTGGACCCAACTATGCAACATCCCCACTATGCCGCGACCCCACTGTGCTGGGTTTTTTTAACATAGTGTCGTACAAGGGTCTATCAGACGCCATTTTTAAAAATGCGTCAAATACGTACAGAAAGTTCGTTTTTTTAAATTCAAAGACATAATAGATTACCATATGATGCATAAATATGGACGAAAATGTAATAATTAAAATATAATTAAAATAAACAATTAATTTGTGCGTTACTAAATATTCTATTACGAAAAAACTTGAAAATTTCATAATAAAATGTTAGTTTTTAAAAAACTTTTTTAATCATGAAAAAATTATTTTTAGGATAATAAACAAAAGTTTTTCATTAAACAGCATTTGTTTTATACTAATTTGTCTTGTATTTCTTTGAGCTCCAAGAAAATATTTATTTATTAATTTTTTGTGTATTTCAATTTTTTTTTTTTTTTTATTAGCCTTCAATACAGAAGTATTATTATAGCTAAACGATTAAAATAAAACTATACAATAGGACTAAGACTATACAACAAAAAAAAAAAAATATTGTTATTAAGCACAATTAAACATATCGTTAAATTAATAAATTAAACGTACTCAAAATACTAAAATAGAAAGAACAAAACAAAATAGACCTAGGATATTAAATTAACATACAGAAAAATATTATATAACGTAGCCAGCTGAATAAACGAAGGAGATTATTTGTATAATGATTGAGGAGGATTTTGTATTAAGGATATTAAAACTATTAATGGGTGAAATATTAAGGGAGGACAGGAAATTGAACAAGATTAAACGGTTATGTTGTAAAGGTAAGGTGGGCAATCAAATAGTAAATGAGAAAAATTACAGGGGACTTCATCATTGTGTTTGGGGCAAAAGGTGGAATGGTTTAGTGACATATTAAAGGCATGAAAAGGTAGCCTATTATGACCAAATCTAAGATGGGAAAATGAGGTTGGGTGGTAAACGGGACAGAGGGAGGTTGTAAAACCAAGGATGTTTAGGAATAATTGGAACTATAGATCTATGCCAGTTTGCTAAAGAGATATTTGACCATTTATCTTGCCATGTTTTATTAATAGTTAGATAAAAAGAGGAAATGAGATCGAAAGAGGGAATTTTTAGGATAGGTAGTCGGTTGAAGGAGTTAGTGAGTTTGGCTAGATGGTCTGCTATCTCATTGCCAGAGATTCCGACATGATTCGGGCACCATAAAAATTCAACATTAATGTCCATTAAATAGAGACTATAAATTAAGGCTTTAATTTTGATTGTGAGGAAGGATCTGCTCTTTTTAAAAGGAACTGAGGAAAGAGAGGATAAGACTGACAGTGAATCCGAGATAATCAAAACATTTATTATATTGAGTGATTTGACGAATTCGAGAGCCGAGGATATCGCATAAGATTCGGTGGTAAATGAACAAGCTTTTTAGGTGAGATTATCTGAGAAATTTATGTTTAGACTAGGAATAAAAAAGAAAAAGCCGGCGGAGTTAGTATAAACTGAGTCGTCAGTGAATATGATATAACATGCAATAGTTAGCAAAATGAGAGGAAATGAGTTCATCAAAAAGATAATTGACAAAATTAGTTGGGAGAGATTGTAATTGATAAATTTATCCAAGATTTTTTTTTCCTTTTTTATCTGGATCTGTATTTTTTGAAATGAAAGAAACGCACTTTAACTGCAGTGGTGCAGGATGAGTTCCACCATGGAGGAGAATAGCTAAAACCTTTATTCTTTAAACGCTTACGCGGGATTGAAAGTTTTAATGCTCTTATTAGGATATCAACAAAATTGTTGTAATTTTTCGTAGGGGAGGTGGATCAGACCAAGATTCGAGTAAGGTAGAGACAATTAGAGTCTAAATTAAACCTTGAGTTATATGAAACATTGGAGGAAGAGTCACAGTTAAAGTGACCCGAACTCTGAGTGGTCGCTACCGTGAGGATCACACAAAACGTACCAATAGGTGGACAAGGAAATGTTAGGGGAGCATATTGTAAGGTAAAAAACAGTATTCGGGAACGGTGGCCGATTAGCTCTAGTTGAGACGCCTGTGTTCAGAATACAGAAATTATGTTGACTGATGGTTGAGTGAATAATATAGCCTCAATAATTGGAGTTTAGTGAACCTCGGGCAGAATGATAACCATTAAAATCTCCTGCAATAATAGAGTTATTGGAGAGTAGCTTAAAAATTTTGGAAATTACTAGAGTAGAGGGATTAGATAAAGGAGGAATGTAAATAGACCATAGTTGAAGAGTGTTATTGTCCGACATTAATATATTGATACCAACTATGTCGATAGAAAATGTATTGAGCATTTTGTTTCAGACTGTTATTAAATGTAATGGGACGAAATTGAATTGCGGAATGAGTCAAAATGGCGACACCGCCATAACCATCTTGTCGGTGAGAGCGGACTGAGTTAAAATTTGGAAGGTGAACATTTTTATTTGGAAGTAACCAAGTTTCTGAGAGTAGAACAATTTGACATTTATTTTGGTGGATAAGAAATGCAAGGTCTTGTGTTCTAGATAAGATACTTCTAATATTCCATTGCAAAATATTTAACATTTAGTTATTGCAGTAAAAGTAAAAGGAGAAAAGGAAAGGGAATAAGTAAATAAATGACAGATACATATAAATTTTATGTTCATGTAAAATGGTATATATATATATAAAGGATATAAAAAAGTAAATATTTTTTATACACAGGCAAGCAAGAATACAAATGCACGTACATAAACACACATGCATGCATATATTACATAAATACGCACATAGACAAATGCATATACATGAAAAGTCATAAGGACAATGAGTGAAAAAAAAAATATATATACAATAATAATGATGATAAAAAGTGATGAGATGAGAAAGTTACTGCAAACTGTTATCAGAATATAAAGAAAGAAAGTTAAGGATATGAGACTCAATTAATTGATGAAGGGTTGAGGGAGATGATAATGTAGAGGAAAGAGTACTGTATACAGCTGAAGAGAGTTGATTAGCCAAAGAAGTGATCCAAGATTTCTCAGCAGGTTGATCATAGGAGTTAGTGGACAATAGTTGCGCAAAAAAAACCGACCTTAAAAATTTTTATCAGACACCCCCTAGATTTATTAAGTATATAAAAAAAACATGTTTTGAAAATTTGAGATCGATAAAAAAACTTTTAGAGGTCGCTCAAAGCGTTTTTCGTATTTTTACCAAAAATACCCCTTATTTATTAAAATATGATTAAAATTCTAAATTTTGGTAAATTATAATCATCAGTACATGTAAAATGTTGTATTTTTAACGTAGAAAACGATTTTATAATTTTTTAATTTCTAAGGCCTATATTGATTACGTAATCTACCTAAATGTCTAAGTATATGGTACTTTTCGGATCGATTTGAAAGGGTCCAAACATTTTTTTTAAGTTTTGAAAAATTGATAGTTAAATTAATTGTTATGTTTATTATATGGTTTAAAAGTTTTTTTTTACTAATAATAAAAATTAATACCTTATTTTAACGTTTTTTAAAACTAAGTTTTGATTTTATGTTTATTGATTTCTATCAATAAATATATCATTGTTACGCGGTATTAAGGCAGAAAAATCACCATACATGCTATTTATCGATTAAATAATCATAAATTTATGATTTACAATATAGATATCAAATATTAAGTCAACTTTTTTCTGATGATCAAATTATTACAGTGTCTGATGTATTGTTTACAAGTAGTTACATATGTTTTTAAAAGTTTTTGTGTACCTGTTTTTTTGTCATACATTTTAATCAAATTTATCTCTTACATTTCATCTAGAATTCACAAATGTAAACATTTTTTATATTTTGTAGGCATTGTTTGGTGGTACTGGCCACAACCATTATCTTTATTATATTATGTCATATTATGCAATGTTACATTACGAAGTTTTATTATGGCGCTGATGTTAATTTTTTTTATGTGCTTTATGAAAATACAATTATGTTTTTAAAAGTTTAAAGAACCAACTGGTTTTGTTTTATATGTTCTCCTTTCACCGTTATCGGTCCCTTTTATTATACCATATTATATGGCTTCCTACAATCTCAGAAGTGGTTTTCGAAAATCCGTTTCCATGATGGATTTGGATAAAAATCGAGAGCATGGCGACACGGCTCAGGATGATCAACAAGTCATTACCAGTGATACTTTTGAAGAGCCCTCTACATCTAATATGAACACCATGTTTCAATTATTGATGGAACAAAATCGTTTATTAATGCAACAACTCGCTGTTTTTAATACTACGAGTAACCAAGGTAATCAATTTTATGTTATGCCAGATCTTAACAAAAGTATAAAACCCTTTACGGGCCACGAGTCTAGATCAGAAGCCACAGATTTGCTAAATACATTTAATGGCATAGCTGATATTAACAAGTGGTCTGATGCTTTAAGGATTGAGTCTGTTCGAGCAAATTTGAATGGACCAGCTCAACAGTGGTTTAAGAGTCGTAATTTTTCTTCATGGAAAATATTTGAAAAACAATTTACATGGTCATTTATTGGTGATCAAAATACTACTGAATTGTGGCAAAATGTAGTCTCTAGAATTCAATTAAAAGGCGAACCTACTGTTGATTATTTTTATGAGAAGCTACGTTTATGTAGTGAATTAAATTTATCATTTGATCAAATTAAAACACAATTATTATAAGGTTTTTATTCACGTCACATGGTCACATACTTGTTGTCAAAACATCATAAAGACACTGATGAAATGTTTAATGACATACTAACTTATGAAAATCTAAATAAAGTACGTACTAAGCGGATAGTTTTTGGTAATAGTTTATTTATGTATTCACAAAGCAATTCAACTGTAATACAAAAAAAGGTTGAAGACAAGAAGAAAGATCAAATAACAATTAATGTGAAACGCTGTTTTAATTGTTATAGTACTTCTCACACTATTCAAAACTGTAATAAACCAAAAAGAGCACCAGGTTCCTGTTTTAAGTGTGGCTCAATGGAGCATCGACAAAAAGATTGCAATAACAGTCTGAAAACAAAAGAAGAGGAAACTGATGAGCAATCCACAATGATGATAGAAATCAGTGAGTTATGTCATCCACCATATACACTGAGTATTAATATTGAGTGTCAAATGCAACATTGGACATTGGATGCAGTCATCGACTCAGGTAGCCCTATTTCTATAATTAAAGACAATGTTGTTCCTTCTAATTTAATTTTAACTTCTGTTACTTTTAATCTTTCTGGTATTAATAAAAGTTAATTAAAAGTATTAGGTATCTTTAATTCAACAGTTTTTATTAAGTGTATAAATACTAAGTTAAATATTTTATTTCATGTTGTTGATAATGATACAATGAATTCTGACTGTTTGTTAGGTAGAAATTTTATTTGTGATAAATCTATTAAGTTATCATTTGAAGAAAGTTTACTTATAGAAAAAGTTAGTAATGATGATTTTATTTTTGATGATATTATGTTAATTGATATTGATAAGACTGAGACTATTAAATTAGATATTAATGAAAATTTAAGTGTTGATGTTCAAGATGAGGTGAAGACAATTTTTAAAAATTATTATTTAAATGATGTGGTTAACCCTATAAAACTAGAGGCTCCTTTAGAACTTGAAGTTATGTTAGCTAAAGATCATGTACCTTTTTATTTTAGACTTAGGCGTATGTCATTTAGTGAAAAAGAGAAACTTAAAACTATTATTAATGAATTATTAGCTGAGAAAATTATTAGACCTAGTAATTTACCTTATTGCTCACCTATTGTTTTAATAAAAAAGAAAACAAATGATCTTAGACTTTGTGTAGACTTTAGAGAATTAAATAAAATTACTATTAAAGACAGATTTCCCCTGCCAATTATTGATGACACACTTGATATGCTTAAAGATAAAGTGTACTCTACCCGTTTAGATTTAAAAAATGTTTTTTATCATGTTAAAGTTAAAGAAGAGTCAATTAAATATTTATCTTTTATAACACCTATGGGTCAATTTGAATATACTAGAATGCCATTTGGTTTTTGTAATAGCCCTTCTATTTTTATGATGTATATTTATACTATTTTTAATTCTTTAATTCAAAAAAATAAAATTATTATATATTTAGATGATATTTTAATAAGTACTGTATCAGTTGATGAAAATATTAGTATTCTTATTGAGATTTTTAAAATTATGTCACAATATTCTCTTAAACTTAGACTTGACAAGTGTTCATTTTTACAACAAAAAATTCATTATTTAGGATACGAAGTAGATGTATAAAACCAAATCCCCATAACGTATTGGCCATTAAAAACTTTCCTATACCTAAGAATTCAAAAGAACTTCATAGCTTTTTAGGATTAGCTAGTTATTTTAGGAGATTTGTTAAAAATTTCTCTATTATTGCTAAACCATTATATGATCTTATAAAAAAGAATAAAGACTTTTTTTTTGGTGAAAGTCAAATGTTAGCATTTGAAAATTTAAAAATATTTTTAATTTCTCCCCCAGTTTTATGTCTTTATTCTCCGTTATTAGAAACTGAATTACATTGTGATGTTAGTCAAATAGGTTTTCGCTCTGTATTAGTTCAAAAGCAGAAACATGATAATTTAAATTTCATCCTGTTTTCTATTTTAGTAAGCGTACAACTGATTGTAAATCTAAATACCACAGCTATGAGCTTGAATGCTTAGCTATTATTTATGCTATAAAAAGATTTCATATTTATCTTCAAGGTTTTGTTTTTACTATTGTTACTGATTGTGACAGTCTTAGACTAACTTCAAATAAAAAAGATATATGCCCTCGTATAATGCGTTGGACTTTTTTTCTTCAAAGCTATGATTATAAAGTAGTTCATCGTTCTAATAAACAGATATTTCATGTTGATACTCTTAGTAGAGTACAAAATATTTTAATACTTGAGAGTAATACTTTTGAACAAATTTTGTCTATAAAACAATTAAGTGATCCTGAAATTTCAGTTATTCGTAAAAAGTTAGAAAATGAAGATATTCCTTTCTATGAATTAAGAAATGGACTAGTTTATCGTACTAATGGTAAAAAACTTTTTTTTTATGTTCCTAATGAATTAATTGATAATGTTATTAGAACTTGTCATGATAATGTTGGACATGTTGGTGTTGAAAAAGTTGTAAATTTAATTAATAATTCTTATTGGTTCCCTAAGATGAAAGAAAAAGTAAAAATTATATTTCTAAATGTTTAAAATGCTTATCATTCTCCCCACATAATGGTAAAATTGAAGGATTTTTGCACAACATCCCTAAAGGTGACCTTCCTTTTAATACCATTCATGTTGACCATTTAGGCCCTTTTGAGAAGCACATCATGGATATAAATTTATTTTTTTAGTTACTGATGCCTTTACTAAATTTGTTCAACTTTTTCCAACCAAGACTACTAATAATAGTGAACTTATTAATCATCTTCAGAATTACTTTAGTTTTTATAGTAGGCCTATTCGAATTATTTCTGATAGAGGTTCTGCATTTACCTCTACAGTATTGGAAAAATTTACTGCAGATAATGAAATTCAACTTATTCATATAGCTACGAGTACTCCTAGAGCTAATGGTCAAGCCGAACGAGTGAACCGCACCATCCTCCCCATGATACCTAAATTATCCACTACGCTATCCAGATGGGATAAGACATTAAATGATGTTGAATATGCTATTAATAATACAATTAGCCATTCTACTAATGAAGTTCCAACTATTTTATTATTTGATGTTAAACAAAAATATAAATTTGATGATGATATAAAGAATTATTTAGATTCAATCAATTTTTTGAAGAAAGAGATTTAGAAAAAGTAAGAAAAGATGCTTCTAATCACATCTCTAAAATCCAAGAACAAAATAAAACATATTATGATAGTAAGCATAAAATACCAACTAATTATATAATAGGAGATTTAGTTTTAATAAATAATTATGATACTACGCCAGGTATAAATAAAAAATTAATCACAAAATTTAAAGGATCTTATATTATTAAAAAAATACTGCCTAATGATAGATTTGTGGTAACTGATATACCAGGTTTTCAGCTCATTCAAAGAGCTTATGAGGATGTAAGTGCCATAAATAACATGAAAATATGGTCACCTAGTCTTGACTCAACACAAGAATAATTTAAGTTATAATGTATTTATTGTTATGTTTATGTATTATTTATTTTAATTGTTAATTGTAATTGTTATTGTATTAAAAAAAAGACTGAATTCTAACTAAAATGTTCCTTATGATAATTATGTTATGACACTATGTTAAATTATGATATATATTTTTATAATTATGTTATTTATAAGGGTTCAGGTCAACACTATGTCAGGATGGACGAGTTGTAGGCATTGGTTGGTGGCACTGGCCACAACCATTATCTTTATTATATTATGTCACATTATGCAATGTTAAATTACATATTATGTCATATTATGCAATGTTACATTACGTAGTTTTTATTATGGCGCTGATATCAATTTTTTTTATGTGCTTTATGAAAATACAATTATGTTTTTAAAAGTTTAAAGAACCAACTGGTTTTGTTTTATATGTTCTCCTTTCACCGTTATCAGTTCCTTTTATTATACCATATTATATGGCCTCCTACAATTTCGAGAACGTAGCAGTAAGTAAGTCAAAGTTTTATTTTATTATTTCATGAAAATACATAGTGCGATAATTTATAAGCTGAAAGTGTTTAATAGTAAATTTAATCTACTTAATTATTTAATAACGGCTAAAATTTAAATAACTTCATTTTAGTAATTATGGACAATGCTAAGTCAAAAAATTATCAATTTATTATAACCCCAATTAAGAGGATCGTTGGTAACCGACTTCCATCAAAACGTGAAGTTCTTGGCCATTTTCTATATTTTCATAATGTTAACAAAAAGACAATATCAGTTAGTACTTCAATGTGTGTGACACAGTTGATTGAAATATTGTCAAAAACAAATATTTTAATAAAGCATACATGTCACATAGTTACACAAATAAAAAAACTCCATACTAAATGGATAAATGTAAATAAAAATAAAAATAGAATTAGTACTACTCAAAATAATAACGAAGCCGCATTTGTAGAATCATTAAACTACTTATTCGATATTAGCCATGCTAATGCATTAAATTCCGATTTGTCAAAAGAAGAGAAGGACTTCCTTGTTGATCAGCGTGAGAAGGGTTGCTCTAGGGCCGTAATTCCAAATTTCAAAAAAGTTATACCCAAAAATACTCGTTAAAATAATAAAAAAATTATTGAGTTTAAAGAACTTGAACGTCGCACACGAAAAAAATTAGAAAGTCTATCAAGTACTGACGATAGCTCTCATAATTCAAGTCACTCAGAATTTGAATACGATATTGAAAAACCAACAACAAGTAAAGCACGTTTAAAAATTATGACACCACAGGTAACATCGGCGCTTGATAGAACTAACGTATCTAACCGAAATGCCACATATATTTTAGCAGCGACTTTAACAAATTAAAATAAAGAAATAAAAAACGTATCAATTAGCAAAGACACAATAAGAAGAGCTTGTATTAGTGATAGAAAAACTATATCAGAAGAAATATTAAATTTATTTAAACCTCATTGTACATTGGGCACATTGGGATGGGAAAATGTTATCATCTGATAAAAAAAATTTTGTCGAAAGATTAGCTATAATAGTGTCTGGTGACGAAAATACAAAACTTCTTAGTGTACCACAGTTACTTAAGTCAACCGTACAATCACAAGCAGATGCCATTGTAAAATTATTATTAGACTGGAATTTAGTTGATCGCACTACTATGATGTGTTTTGACACTACAGCTTCAAATACAGGAAGATTAAACAGTGCATGCACTTTGATAGAGAGTAAATTAGATGAAAAATTACTGAATTTTGCACGCAGGCATCACATACACGAAATAATCATTAGTCGAGTTTTTGATAAGCTTATGCCACCGTCCACTGGACCAGATATAGTTTTATTTAAACGGTTTTCAATTAATTGGATATATATTAATAAAGATTCATATAATACTATGATTACAGATGATGAATTGTTTAATAAAATAAAATCAAATGTACAAAATGTTATTGAATTTTGTGAAATACAACTTTAAATTAATCATTCACTTAATGATTACAAAGAATTATTGGAGTTATGTTTATTGTGTGTTGGAAAGCAACACTCGGGAAAAACTCGTTTTAGATCTCCTGGAGCTATTCATCGAGCTAGATGGATGGCTAAAATAATATATTGCTTAAAAATTTATATGTTTCGAGACCAACTTAAATTGACACCTGACAAACTTAAAGGTATACAAGAATTTTATTAATTTATTTTAAAAATATATATACATTTTTGGTTTACATGTTGTTGTACAGCTATTGCTCCTCGAAATGATCTTAATTTATTAACTCAACTTAAAGATTACAGTAAAATTAATAAGATTATAAGTGACGTAAGTATAAAAGCTTTTTCTGGTCATTTATGGTACCTTAGTGAAACATTAGTTGGACTAGCTTTTTTTGACAACGATTTAACAAACACAGAAAAAAAAGGTTAAATCCTTAAATAATAAAGCTGAAGCTAATTATAAAAATCAAATTTCAATGAACTCAATTCAAGAAAACATCAGTATTCATCAATTTGTAACAAAAAATACAAAACAATTTTTTTCAGCACTTAACATTGACTATAATTTTATAAATGATGACCCAGAATCTTGGCTAGAACATAAAAGTTTCATTCATAGCTATAATAAAGTCAAATCCTTGTATGTTGTGAATTATCCTTAACAACAGACGAGGAACAAAGACAAAATATTCTTCAATTGTCGAAAAACACAGGAGTGACTATTCCGATGAAAAAAAATTATCTTTGATTATCAAAAAAAATTTAATAAATACGATTATTTATATCTATTTGTCATTTTAGTGTTCTAAACGTTTCTAATAAAAATTGTGGAAAAAATTATTCTATAAAAACCATTAAGTAAAAGAATTATATTTTTAGTATAATGTGAAATATATGACTTAATAAAACATCATAATAAGGTATTAATTTTTATTATTAGTAAAAAAAAACTTTTAAACCATATAATAAACATAACAATTAATTTAACTATCAATTTTTCAAAACTTAAAAAAAATGTTTGGACCCTTTCAAATCGATCCGAAAAGTACCATATACTTAGACATTTAGGTAGATTACGTAATCAATATAGGCCTTAGAAATTAAAAAATTATAAAATCGTTTTCTACGTTAAAAATACAACATTTTACATATACTGATGATTATAATTTACCAAAATTTAGAATTTTAATCATATTTCAATAAATAAGGGGTATTTTTGGTAAAAATACGAAAAACGCTTTGAGCGACCTCTAAAAGTTTTTTTATCGATCTCAAATTTTCAAAACATGTTTTTTTTATATACTTAATAAATCTAGGGGGTGTCTGATAAAAATTTTTAAGGTCGATTTTTTTTGCGCTACCTAAGTGGACATGTATTCGAGAATCGAGCCATTAGGAGAATGACCAATTATTACTTTTATTAGAGACAAAATTCGGATTGATAGTTTGGAAACATTTTTTATTACCATGATATTTATTTTTATTTTTTAATCATTAGAATTATTGTGTTAAGCTCGGAAAAGATTCTATAGATATAGAGTTTTGAGGAGCACTGGCGTTATTTATAATATTTGCATTGCTTGAGACACTAATCAAAAAAGTTTGAGATTTATTAGCAATGATATTCTTAAATATAAAAATGACATCTTTGTATGAATTGTTTTCAACAGACATGATTTTTTTAATCTCCTTTTGACGGGACCATTCTTGATATGAGCGATCTGTAGCCTCATGGGATCCTTTACAGTGTAAGCATGATGGGATAGAATTGTCTTTATTAGGGCAATCTGTGGAAATATGATCATTAGCAGCACATCAGGCACACCGTGCCTTACTTCTGCAAAATTTGGCTGTGTGTTCGTAGCGAAGACACTTATTACAGCTAACAGGTGAACGGATGCTAGGATAAACCGTGAATATGTTTTTAAATATTGATATTTTTTCAGGTAGTTTTAAAGAAAAAAACTTGAGCTCTACTAAATTAGTTTGAGTTGTGGTATTTGAAGTTTTTGTCAATATACGACGATAATAAGAACCGGGGATTCGATATCTTCCCAAAATTCCTCCTCTGTTGTTGAGGTATCCAGGCAGATGATACCGTGAGAGTATATTAAAGGAGACAGGATTGAAGCTTTTATGTTCATACCAGGAAGAAGGTTAGAATTAAAGCCAGCATTGGCAGATTTGATAGAATCAAATAAAACTTTAACTCTAGAGCCAATGGGAGTTATTTGTTTTATACCGCCGAATTTGTTGTGGAAAAGTTTCCCAAATTTTAGCAAGTGTAATTTGCCGATACTTTGGTAGCTGACCGTGGATTACGGTAGAATGAGAATTACCAGTGTCCTGTTAAAATTGTTTGAAAAAGATTTCAGATTAGAATCTACACTCGAATTATTAGTAATTTTTTTACGGTAGACGAATGTACTGTTTCAGAATCATTGTTTACCTTATTTGGCGTATTTGTGTTATATATATCAAGGTCACTATTGTTATTCATAACATTATCGATGTCCATAGCATTAAAATTACTGTCCAACGTTAGATTAATGGCATCATTAAGATATGTCGTACTAGTTTCATTGTTATCGGCCGATTCGTTAATATTGTACTGAAATTGTATGTTAGCTGGGAGTAGTTGCGATTGATTATCTAATAGATATTGTAGATTCGGAGTAGCCGGGCTGGTGTAATATAGGTCATTATTTTGTAAAACTGAAAATAAAGCATTTTTGTAATGTTAGGCTTAGCGTAATTTCATGATCTATTATTACAAAATATAATATAGTCTATTATTTGTAAACCTAGA
Organism: Daktulosphaira vitifoliae; assembly: GCF_025091365.1. NCBI lineage: Eukaryota > Metazoa > Arthropoda > Insecta > Hemiptera > Phylloxeridae > Daktulosphaira > Daktulosphaira vitifoliae. Next base: position 15,544,515 of record NW_026099572.1, on the reverse strand, counting down.
AGTCGAACACTTTTGTAATGTTAGGATTAATTGTAATTTCCCGAATTATTGTTACTAGTCCAGGAAGTAAATATTTATAAACATTTTTGAAAATGATTGCATTATGAATTTTATTAAAAAGAAAAACAAAATATTTTAGTATACAGAGTGATTTTTTTATCATAACCCACTCAATTACTTGCAGAATAATAATAATTTAAACATTTTTTTTTTTTATTATCTTTAGTTACACATTATTCTTGAATTATTAACTATGTAATACTTATTAAGTTCATCCCATATGCCTGGTAAGGGTGTCAACTTTGTTTTTTTAAATGGTAACACATATTTTTAATCTAATAAAATGTTTGAGTTTTTAATTTAATAGTAAATGGCATTTGAATTTTTAATAAAACTTAATTTATTTATTAGATATAAACATTTAAAGTTTCAAATTTTTGAATTAATATACAGGTATAATACACAAGGGATTACAAAAATAGGTAGCTAATTGGTTTTTTATAACATCGATATTAGCAGGTACACAGCATTGTTATTATCAATTGTAGTAAGGCAAATTGTTATGAGTTTATAAATACACTAACTGACAATACAGAAAGTATATCTATTGATAATCATAATTGATAATAAACAATCCGTGACTGAGACAGCAATATCATAAAAAACCAATTAGCTACCTTTATTTGTAATCCCTTGTGTATTATACCTATATATTAACTCAAAAATTTGAAACTTTAAATGTTTATATCTAATAAACAAATTAAGTTTTATTAAAAATTCAAATGCCATTTATTATTGAATTAAAAACTCAAACATTTTATTAAATTAAAAATATGTGTTACCATTTAAAAAAACAAAGTTGACACCCTTACCAGGCATAGGGGATGAACTTAATAAGTATTACATAGTTCATAATTCAAGAATAATGTGTAGCTAAAGATAATAAAAAAAAAAAATGTTTAAATTATTATTATTCTGCAATTAATTGAGTGGGTTATGATAAAAAAATCACCCTGTTTAAGACGAAATGGAATGAATTGAAAGGGAGAGGAGAGAGAACCTCGGGAGCACCGAAGGTAATCTCTTTTCACGCGTTACGCTTATGACATTAAGTTTTCATTTTGTGTATTGTTTTATTCTGTTTTAAGTGGATCTTAAATTTTTTAAAAATGACCGAATCTCTATAATTTTTTTTTATAGATACCTTAGGTATTTGCCTATCATTTGATATATTTTTGTGAACATTTGACTATTGACCAGCTTACAGGAAGGCTTTCAAAATAGCAACATTTTCACAAAAAATTTAATTTTTTTACTTAACTTTTGAAAATGTTCCGGAAATACTGACACTTTTATGTATATCTTATATTTAAGCTTATGTAATATACATTAATTTAAAAAAAAAAAATTTGAACTATGGATTTGTCTTCGTAGTAAAAATAACTACCGTATTAAAAAATATGCTATTTTTGTGTTAAAATTCTGAGTTTTGTATTTTATTTTATCTTAAAAACCTGACTAGGGGAGTACACTGATTTTCATAAATATTATATAAATCAAATTGATATAGCATAGAAAGTTAAACTAATTTAAATTTTTTTGCTTTTTTTAATTCTATAAAAATTAATTTGAAATTTGAACTAGCTTAAATTGCTATTTTTTCTATAAAAGGAAGCGATGAATGGTTGCCGAGTTGGTAACACTTATATTTTACGAGCTTGTGGTACAAGGTTCCAACTTGTGTATGGCAAGGAATTTTTTCATTTTTTCTTTATTCTTTTTAAGATTAAAAAAATGGTCAATGTTGATTTTTATCTTATTTTGATTCAATAACTTCAATAAAGATCCAGGATCCCATCACTGTACTCGTCTCTTGTAAGAATAAATTTTTTATTCATATTAAAATTATTTTACTATATTTCAGGTTTTAGCTTCGATGCATAGCTGAGAGGGTATTTTTTTGTGACTATCATTCATTTTCTCTGCTTTAACTTGACCTACTTTTTTCAATGATACGTCAAATTATTACAATTCGTATCTATTTGAAAATATTATCCTCAAAAATTGAAAAAAAATTCTAATTTATCAATTAAACAGTTACTTATCCCATGTTCTCCATACAGATAATTTATATAATTAATTTTTAATGTTTTCAAAGTATTTATTGACGAATCAAGTTTGATATGATAGGTTTCAACTATAAAATTAAATCATTTTACATTGTAATTTAATAATTTTTTTACTCTATAAATCATTTCTAAAAAAAAATGATTTTTAGTTTCTCATGAATAACAATGGATTTTTAGATCTTTTTAACAACTTTTTTTTGATTAGTTATTTTAATTAAAATAAATCATTAAAATTAATTCAGTTCATATTTCAATTGTAGAATCTTTTTAAACATCAAAAGTTACTAGGAAATTATTACAATTATTTCTATTTAAGTTATCTATTATGATAAAAATGCAAAAAGAATATTGAATTTTTGATAAATTTACTATAAATAGTAATTATAAAACTTTCTGTCTGCATATTAGTCTTAACGATACCATTTTTTTAAATTCTCATAAAATATTCTATTTAATTATCAGAATTTCAAACTTGCAAATAGAGCTAAAAGTTATGTTAATAAATAATTTTTTTTTACTATAAACTTTATACAAAAATCAACTTCAAAGGATTAAAAAAATAGGTTAAATATGCCATTTTCCTTATTTTTTACATATTAATAATCAAAATCAATTAATTTTATACTTTTAATATACTTTTAAATCTAAGAAATACTAAGAATATAAATAAGGAAATAGGAGATGATAAATCGTTTTATAGTTTCATTTTCTATTTTTCTTCTTTTTATTCTTATTAATTTGAATATATAAGAATTTTTACTTTGATTTTATCTGATCATTTAAAAAATTAATTTTTCATCAAATGTGTGAACAGATTGTAAGTTTTTTTACTAAAGTTCATAAAAAATAATAGGCGATAAATACGCCGTTTCAGTTAATATTCTATATGTCTATTTAAATACACACGTGACACTGTACAGGTTTTATTTATAATTTACTATTGAAAAATTTAAAGTTGTTCACTAAATTATTTATAATATTATAAATATTACACGATTTATATTAAATCTCGTGTTTATTTAAGTAAACTACAATCATAATTAAGATTCAATTTATAATTTAATATGGGATTTTATTTGTACACTAGTGTGTTAATTTATTAAAAATTCATTATCATATTGAAAAAAATTTACTTAATTCTATAAAAATCATTTCATCACCTTAAACAATTATTTATCAAAGTGATATAGATAAAGAATAATAATTCAACATTAGTACAATATAAGTTATGATTATTATATTAATAGAGTATTTTATTATTTTAAAAATATTGTCATTGAACTAACTACTACAATTTTTCTCTATCGTATAAGAAGTGTATCATAGATTCAATAGTAATGATATATTTATCAAATTTATTATATAGATCGAGGTTTTTCTCAGGGTTTTGCCACGTCCACACTGTGCTACAGTTATGATAAACCCACTTCTTTTAAAAATGTTCTTCAAATCATTTTATTGTTTCGGGTATTTATAGAAAAAATAACTTTAGTATTTACACCAGCTAATTGTATAAGTTGGAAAAATAACACCAAAGGCCAACACTGTACTTTGCATGTCACTGAATAAGTAGCACACATTTAAGCTTCTGTATCGACTCCCGTTTTTTTATAGTTATAAAAAAAGTATAATTTCGGACTTAATATTATCCTTTGGCTGTTCGGAAATAGAACCATTGAAATGCACACAATTACATTTTTGTTTTTTTTTTGTATATATGAAGCGATTGTCATTTGTTTTCCAAAACCAAACAAAGTAGAATTTTCCACTCTTTTTTTAGTAGAAACAAGTTATATCCGAAAAAATTACGACGCTACAACTCGCGTGGTTGTAAATATGACCCACTTCCATTTTGACGCCTATTATGAAGTTGTGTGACATTATTTAATTTTAGAAAAATGTATGAAACGTAACAAACCATCTTCCAAGTATAGACGTATAAACAAATTATACTTTTTGTATTATACAAGGTTTATTTTTGATGGGGATCAAATAGATCCCAATGGAATTGCTTAAGAGTAAAGAATACATTTAGGCCAGTCAACGAAGGAGTAATTTTGACGAATGGCGGAAAAAATTCCCAACCAAATTTTTTTTTTTTTAAAGTTGAATTAAGATATGTTTAATGACATACTAAAAGTCCTCATCGATTGGACTTGAGCTTTTTTTTTTTACAGCCTCGCAAAAGTTCAAAAATATGAGCTTTTTTAATTTTCTCAAAAAATATTTAACTTACAAAAAAAAGTTTCGTACAAAAGTTGTTTAAAAAATAATTTTAAACAAAAAAGATAACTTATATTTTTTCATTTAAACAAATATTTTTCGAGTTACATTACATTTAATATGAGTACTAAAATTTATATTCCATTTTTTTTCATTTTACGGTTACTTTTTATCATGTTATACTTACATTAGACACAATGATGTAAATGCATATGTGTGTATGTATGAGTTTATTTATTTATAGTATTATTAAAGTGTAGTGTATATTAAGATACAACCGATAGAGTAAGTAATTGATTTGACGCTATATTGTTTGAACCCAACTAAACGCTAAATTGTACATTCCCAAACAACAATTATATTATGTCAATTATAAGTTATATTTATAAGTTATCTTTTTTGTTTAAATTTATTTTTTAAACAACTTTTGTACGAAAATTTTTTTTGTAAGTTAAATATTTTTTGAGAAAATTAAAAAACCTCATATTTTTAAACTTTTGCGAGGCTGTAAAAAAAAAGCTCAAGTCCAATCGATGAGGACTTTTAGCATGTCATTATACATATCTTAATTCAACTTTAAAAAAAAAAAAATTTGGTTGGGAAATTTTTACGCCATCGTCAAAATTACTCCTTCGTTGACTGGCCTAATTACTGTTATCAATAAACATCGTTTAATAATAAACGATAACGTAACTTATATTGAATTTGAATCGAATAAACTGTTCTTGTGGTATATAATTTTACACTCGTGTCATTACTGATAAATATTAAATAAAATAATTGATAAATTATTTAAGGCTTATATAACCTTTTGAGTATCTTTATTTTTATTCCGTGGAAACTACGCATATAGATTAGGGTAGTCCTTATTTACATAGGTCATTTTTTGTTTTATAAAATTTAATCAGGAGGCCCCCTAGAATTGTTCTAGAAGTTAAAGAAATACATTTTGTGAAGTTTCGTGATTGTACAATGATTTTTTCCCGTGCCACAGAAGGGTTGAAATTTAATAAATATAAATGATGTTCTGTCATCATTACCGAACTAAAGAATACGTCGAAATCGTTTATTACGATAGCACTATTTTACTGTTATTGTAATATCTCTTATACAAATTTATTGCAATTGCTATTTCTAGTTTTAGCTCTAAATCTGTAAGAGTTTTTTTATTTTGTAATTTTTTTATTAATGGACACTAGATTAAGGGACAAAATTTACTTAATTAATTATGATGAAAATCAAAATGTCGGATCAAAGTTACCATCAAATATTCAAGTTTTAAGGGTACTTTTTTACATTATGAGGAAAGTAAAATTAAACTTGCGAACCAGTGCTCATTTGGTTATTAAAGAGATTGAAGTATTCTGGGAAAAAGCAAGAATACGAGTCATAATATTTCAAAGGAGTATCGACAAATTGGAGTCACTGTATTCAGAATGGAGAAATTTCAACAAAAACTCTAAAATGACATCATTGAACCACAAAAATAAGGAAAAGGATTTCATTGGAAAATTTAACGAATTGTTTGATATTTCACATGCAAATGCCATGGAAATGATGACTATCGATGAAGATAAATTATTTTTGATGTGTCAACGATATAAGGAAAGAAAAGGTTGCATGGCTAGTTCAGATTATAACTTATACTTACAGGAAAAACATGAACTAACACAAAAAAGTTTGAAAGAGCAAAGAGATTTGAAACTTCAAAAATCTTAATTTATGGCCAGTAAGTATTTTATTATTAATATTTCATTAGTTCATAAATTAAATAACAACAAGTTTTTTATTTTAGACAAGGTAGCTATTTTAGACAGTAGTATAAGTAGTAATGAAGAAGCCAAAATGTCTTGTGATGTTTCCGAGTCTAATTTCATTGATGAAAATGAACCTGGACCATCCTGTTCAAAAAGAAATAAAGGCAAACGACAGTTTATTACATGAAAACTTGTTGCCGCTTTTGTCAAATGTAAGGTAACTGATAGAAATGCCGTATACTTGTTAATAGCAACTGTAGAAGCTCTAAATTTAGATCCTAGTAAGTTGGTTATTAACCGAGTTTCTATTCACCGTTTTCATGAACTTCTAAGAACCGAACACGCACAAAAAATTTTTGAGAAATTTTATCAAAAAAATATTAGATCAGTTATTGTTAATTTCGATGGCAAATTATTGCCATCAATAACTAGTAATGTAAATATTGATATGCTACCTGTACTTATAAGTTTCAATGGTAATGAGCAACTTCTTGGCGTTCCTTTATAAAATTAAGTACAGGAAGAGAACAATCTTCAGCAATTCATAGTTTATTAGTAGAATGGGATATTGAAAATAAAATTCAGGCTATTTGTTGCGACACAACAGCCTCTAATATGGGTAGATTACAAGGTGCTTGTATTATTTTAGAGCAATACCTCAAAGGGACCTTTTTTACTTACCATGTAGGCAACACATATTTGAAATAGTTTTAAGAAGTTTATTTGATCAAAAAATTGCTTTATCTAGTGGACCAAATATACCATTGTTTAAAAAATTTCAAAAAAGTTGGAGACAGATTAAAGACTGTACAATAAATCCAGGTTTAGAAGATATTACGGTTAAAATACAATTAAACGACTTGGAAAATGAATTAATTTCGTTTCTAATGGAAAAAATAAAAATTAATCAACCAAGAGAAGACTATAGAGAACTTCTTAATTTGGCAATTATTTTTCTTGCGCGGTGATCATTATACAAATATTTCTATTAGATCTCTTGGAGCTTATTATCACGCCAGATGGATGGTAAAAGTCATTTATTGTTTGAAAATTTTTCTTTTTCGAGAGTCTTTCGAGCTAACAAATGACGAAAGGGTTGATGTTCGTGATGTTTGTATATTTTTAATCAGAATTTATTTAAAATACTGGTTTTCTGCAAACAATGCTATTGGAGTTTCTCGCATGGACTTTGAATTCGTGAAAAATCTTTATGAATACATAAAAATTGGCAATGCCATAGGTTTAATAGCATTTAAGAAATTTAGCAACCACTTATGGTATCTCGCGCCTGAAAATGCCTCAATGTAATTTTTTGATGTTCAAATACCTGTTGAAGTAAAAAGACTTATGGTAAAATCATTATAAACAAATGAATGTGAAGACTTAAAAAAAATCAATCCGCCAAGAAATATAAAACATTTTTTAAGTAAAATTATTGACAAGTTCATTAATGCAAACTCAAAAAATTTTTTTTAACGTTTTGATATGAAAACTAGTTTTTAAGCGAAGATCCCGAACAATAGAATTTAAATATAAATTATCTAGACTATCAAGAAATAGTGCGAAGTTTAAAAGTTGTAAACGATACTACAGAAAGATCAGTGAAATTAATTGAAGAATAAAACTCGATAATTACTAAAAAAGAAGATCAAAAGCAACGCTTGCTACAAGTTGTCGCAGATTATAGAAAACATTTTCCTGATGCAAAAAAAAAAACGCATTAATGAAATAATGATGATTATTTTATAATAATTGATAATAATGTTCCATAACATTTTTTTAGTTGTGTTTTTTTTTATTAAAGTTTATTTTTATTATTTATAGCTTGATATTATATGTTTTAATCAGTTATACGTTATAAGACCAAGATTTAGATTTAGAAAATATTTTATTAAACAATAGTTGTACATAATTTTCAAATTTAAATTTTATAATTGATATAGATTTTGTAAAAATTTGTCGATTATATTAATAAATACTGAATTACGCAAAGAATTAGAATCGGGAAAAATCGGCGTATTTATGTGTTCTATTGATTATTCAAAAATATGTAATATAGAGTAAAAAAATAATAGAACATATTTTATAGGAAATACATTTTTAAACAAATTTTATTCAGTAAATTTTTTTGATTCAAGTAAAATTTAACAAGTTATACGTAAAAATCTAATTTTTACCCCCATTTATTAAATTTCAACCCTTCTACGGCACGGGAAAAAATCATTGGACAATCACGAAACTTTACAAAATGTATTTTTTTAACCTCTAAAACAATTCTAGGGGACGTCCGGGCAAAAGAAAAACTTTGAAAAATTAGAACCACCTTAGTATAGATATAATACACGAAGTATTAATCAAATTTCTAACTGTTTCTACACTTTTTTAAAGATTTACTTTTTAGCCTTTATTTGGACTATTATGGCTCCAACTGTTGAATACAGTGTGATAATCTCTGATACCCGTCCTCGTGTTTCTCGTGGCGCTCGCGTATGACTGGATAGAACGTGTACGCGTGTCGTCCGGCCGTAGTTCCTTCCACAGGAAATGAGGGATATACTGCGAAGTTCGTTGAACCTATACATTTATACATTATAAAGTTAAACAATCTAAAAATAATAATGTAAAAAACATGTGATATGAGATGATACTAATTGCTATTGTCATAAATGTGAAAACGTAATTCATAACTCAATTCAAATTTAAGTAATGAATTCACTGTATTAATTCATTTTTACTCTATTTTAAATTGGTTAGCTTTCGAAAAACTTTTTTTTTAATTCATTAAAATCTTTTTTTAATTGAAAAAAAAATTAACTCTTTTTTCAATTAAAAAAAGTTTATTATTGATAGTAACATTTAAAGCAATTCTAAATAAACTAACTGCATGAGTTCACCTGCGCAAAACTACGTTAGGCATAATTCACGTAATCAGAAAGAAATAATTAGAGTATGGTGCCTTAACTATATTTTAATTATTTCCGTTTCATAGTCATCGTTTTCGGTGCACTGCGGTGGTCGATTGACGTCTAGGGTACTCGTGCAAGGCGGTACTGTACTGTTATGTGTCTATGGTACTCTGCGGAGACCACGACATGTTAAGGGCTATTTGCGCAATATTCACAGATTAAGCTTCACGACGTAACGCATATAGTATTACTTGTTTAACCAGCGTAGGTTACTCATGCAGTTAGGTTATAACGACATTTGATATAGTTTACACGTGGTAGAGCTTCATACTCTGTTTATAATATTTTATGATTACAGTCCATTCAAGAGTATTAACTCACCATCTTTTGGTATATAGAATTGATATGCCTTTTCTCTTGGTTTTTGTTTTTCTGGTGTATCCCTTATTTTTTTACAACTTATCTTAGGACAACATGTAATCAGTTTGGACATATAAGCGGTTCGTCTATTAAAACTACCAATGGACCAATATAGGTTAAACAATTGCTCACGTAAATCATCTCCTATTTTACTTTTGCACTTAACTTTACAATCTAAAAGTATTTTAGATACTCGAGGTTTGGCGGTTTTCCTATATCAGTTGTATATTCCAAACTAGAATTCCTTTTTTGATTTCGATAAATTTTAAATTGTCTAATATCACCTTTCAAGCTCACTCTAGACTTTATTTTATTTTGGTTATTTGTATTTAGACGTACTTCAACACTCCTAACTAATGATTCAGCTGTACCCGAAATTACACTTGGTTATTCTACTAAATTTCTGCAAACAGCAGGTTTATGAAGTTTTTTGTTTATGGTGGTGTTAACATCTGAATAAAATAAATATTAAACATAAAATCATCGAGTAAATCATTAAATCAAGTCAAATTAATATCGCTAAAAATAAGTAACTTTCTGTTTTTTGCCATCCTCAACATTGTCTTAATTCTTTTTGACATTTTTGTATACTATTTTATAGCTTAAGTTAACAATACACTATTCAAAACAACGGAAAAAAGAACAAAAACGTGACTTGAGATCTTTCTCACAAAAAAAAAAAATGTTTATTTTTGACATGACACTAAATGCACATTGGTATACAAAACAAAATAATGTTCATTATTACTGACAGTGTGACCACTAGATTCGGTGCAAAATTTCGTTCAATTTTCATGTATAATATCAAAATGTCCAAAAAGTGACTTGATCCCCTTTTCACAAAAACTGTCCAATTTTAATCTGGTATTTAAAAGTAATAATCAATAACCAAATTTAAAAAATAATGTCATTACATTTCTGGTACGCAAGTTACTTGACATATTAAAAAAAATTTGTTTGAGTAAATCATAATTCATGTGGTCGATTTGAAAGGTAAAATTTAACTTATATCAATCCACCTGTGCTTAGCCAAATATCATCACTACATGCACCATATCAAAACATTTGCATATTATCTACTGCGATAGATTCATTAATATTACGTTTTTCTTATTATGTTAAGTTACGTTAATAATTATTTTACCTGTTTATTAGACATCTTACTAAATCATTCCATCATATTAAAACGCCATGTGCCACATATACATCATGAGAGTTACTACAATAGTTTTATATCCATTGAAATCAGCAATTTCAGTAATTAACTGACACTTAAATAAAATAAAAGATCCATCGCGTTTACTTAATTATATAACATATATTTCCACAATAAATTGTAAGTTGTAACACTTATAACGTAATAAAATTATCATGAGTATCAGGTCACGGGTAACTGTATTTAAACAGTGCGCGTCATATATCTGTAGGATCAGTGTTACATATACACACATGATTATTTACGATACAAATAATCTTTCCTATCACCTGTGATCCATACCATATTATACTACATTATAATGGTCACATTGGGACCTACCCTTTCACATGTGTTATCGTGCCGGCTTGAGAAAGTACGGTTATATTCAAAAAAATATCTCAATCATCATCATTCTTTGCTTCTTATTCGACTGGGATCATCATCTTATCAATTTTTTGTGACGTTGGTTTTTACGAATCTGTTATGGAAGAGTAGTTTTTTTTCAATTTGGTTTGCCCATCAAAATGGCATCAATAACATATACACCTGCACCTTGAACATGTCAACATTTTATTGTAATGTGGATATTTTGTTTTTTTTTTTATATTGTCTTGCACAGTGTGCATATATAAATTAATTTATTGTTTTTATGAACTAGTTGACTATTTAGTCATATCTTTTATTTTAGTTAATGACTATATGGATTGTCACTATGGAATAAAATTAGTTTGTATGGTCAATTCTTTCTGTTCTTTAATGTTTCTTCCTTCGCCTTTCGTGAGCTGACAGGTCCTTGGGTGTGGTCAGGGTGGACATGGTGAACAACTCAATGGGTCCCCATGTTTATGTAGAGGATACCCATTGACATTGATGACATGTCCATTTTACCCTGACCCATGCGTTGGACCTGTCATGCCCCGTTACTCCTCTTTTATTATGTTTTTTTCCCCTCTTGTTTGTCCATTTTAAATTAATTATTCAATATTATGTATAAATTTCATTAATTTTATTTAAATGATTTGATCCTATTAATATTTGATCTGTGAATTTGTTCTGAAATGAACTCTTGAATATTACCTATGTAAGCATTATGTTTCAACGACGTTAACCATATGTAGTTGTACATTCACAAAATACAAAGGCCGTTCTGATGCTAATATGTCTGTAGACATATAATGCTATACAATTGTAATAAATCATCATGTATTGTTTAACTTTGTGTGAGCAAAATGCTGTATGTGAATCTAAGATCATTTATTGGGCCTAAATCATAATAACTAGATCTGTATTAATTGACCTGTTTTTATTTCTGTTATGACTTATGGATTCATAATTATTATTTTAGACCTCTTACTCATATTTTCTTTTTTCATCCTTCACCATCATTTCATTGTTAATATTATTTTCTTTAATTTATATCTGGTCTTTTGAGTCTGAATAATTTAATTATGAGTATGCTTTAATTGTTCATTAAATTTTCTTTTTGTTATAATAATTAAAGAAAAAAACAAATGAACTTATAATGAGTAATAAATGTTCATCATTGTAATCTTAAATTGAAATTATTTTTATAACCTTTCCCCCTAGGATAAGGAACCAAAATCCCTGGTGCTCCGACTTAGCCTCGGCCCAGGGTGAACCCTCCTCGAGTTTCTTGTAAAGTTTGGATGGTAAGTATTACTGTTTAGCTTACACGCTATTGAAACGAGTGTAAAGTTGTATTACACAGATTGTTTTCTTATTAGTAAATTTTAAAGTTCAAAGAACATCAATTGTGTTAAACCAGAGCGCATTATTTGCCTGGTAAGAAAATCGCTTTAATAATTTCGATGGATTGTATGACAGTAACAATCTGAGTTGTGTTTTTATAATGCACAACATAATGCTTAAAAAACTGTTACATTTAAAACCTACATGTTGATAAAATCTTATGGGAAATACAGGGGGTGGACAAAATAATATGAACACCATGCAATATAGTTACATATTGTTGCAAGTTGGCTACACTGTATAATTTTTGGATAACATGGCGTAAAATTAGTATATTATTACAATATAGTAGTTATTTATAACATATTAGTGTATAACACAGGTTATACTACGAACGTTAAAATAAATTTAAAATAAAATGAGTGACCTCTCGGACTTCTAAAGAGGGCAAATAGTGGGTGCTCGATTAGCGGGAGCGTCTGTAACGGAGACATCTAAACTGTTGAACGTGTCAAGAGGGACAGTATCCACAGTAATGACAGCATACACGAAATACGGAAAAACATCATTGGCGAAAAGTAATAGTGGGCGAAATCCAAAGTTGACTGACAGACACCGACGAACATTAAAACGGATTGTGACAAGACAACATAAAACTACCGCGGCTAAAGTTACAGCAGAACTTAACGCTCATTTGGATAATACTGAATCTATTCCGCGAAGGATTGAAGCGGTTTTAAAAGCAAATGGATTTAAATGAATTAATAAGCAACATCTTATTAATAAATAAATATTGAGTATATGTCAGGTGTTCATATTATTTTGTCCACCCCCTGTAAACGGCGCTATCTGTGAATAGCTATATTGTAAAAAAACCATTTGCTATCGGTTAATTTAATCCTCGTATAAAGCCGGGTACCCATTACTCGTCTATTTGCCGAATATATGAATATTGAATATTTGTCTACTCGTACAAGTACACAAATATTACCGTTCCGATTACTCGTCTATTTGTAAAATTATTTTGTATTTTCCATGTCGAGTTAAGTGTTGACAATCAGTGGAGAATATTGTAGTGTATATTATGGTTGTGTTTTTTAACTTAAAATTTTAACTTTAAAACTTTTTTTAATTTTTATAGTGTATTAATATATTTAAAAAGATTTATGGATAAATAAAAAAAAATAGCAGCTCTCAAAGCATTTTTATTATTAAATAAAACGTATACAGAATTACTTGAAATTAAAAAAAAAGAAAAAGAAAAAAAAATACCCAAAAAAAGGAGATGGTGGATAGTATCATACAACAAAATTCGAGCACGGTATGTTTATTTATATTCAAAATATACTATTTTTTATCGCTTTATTAATACCCAACCAGTGGAATGAAATGCCGATTAAGACGGCCAAAAGTATCATTTTTTAAGTCACTTAAATTTTTTTTTTTTTTTAGCAAAACACATTAATAGCATACTTAAGGGTTTTAATACAAATTTTCAAGGTCATAAGATGATTTAGTGAAGGTTTAGAGCTATTTTAATGTTATACTTCTAAAATTTATCCGTTTTTTCAGTAATTTCGAGTTTATTCTTGTACATTTTTTTTATGCCTTAAAACATAATTTAAAATTAAATTTTTTTTTCCCTATTAAAAAAGATATTCTTTTTCAAATGAAAAAGAAAAAAAAAAGTTTTTTTTATTTTTGTGGAACCTCACAAATTTATACTTATTATAGTTTTTTTCTCTAGTTTTCTCTAGTTTTCTCGTTTAAAGAGATTAACTAATAAATATAGTTTAAAAAAACTAAAAAACACGCTTTTAAAGCACATCGAACTAAAAAGTTAAAAATAATTTTTAAAATTAACTTAAAACAATAATGAACGAAAAATACTAGTATTATTGTGAAAAAAAGCGT
>NW_026099572.1:15520931-15529793 GCF_025091365.1 Daktulosphaira vitifoliae | reverse complement strand
ATATACAGGGTGTTCAGTAAGTCAGGAAACGGGTTTCTATTGTTCTCATTGTTACAAACAATGAGAACAATAGAAACCCGTTTTCTGACTTACTGAACACCGTGTATAAATTTTAATAGTAATTAGAATATATATACAAATAATGCAACTTAAGTACGTAAACGTATTATGCACTAGGTATAACCGTATTTTGTGGGCGGGCGGGTCGGACTAACGTTATACCTGAGGTATAAACGGTGGTAGGAATATATAAATAAGAGATGGAAAGTTTAGTTCATTTCTGTGAATAGTTCATTCAAGTGAATAGTTCAAATGAACTATTCTTAAGTTCACTAATTTTATTGATCATGCTGATATTGTTTGGCAATGAACTATTCATTTTATCACTATTAGTATAGCAGTACACAGTTCAGTTGTAGTTCACACTACTTATGGGCAATTAAGTTATAAACTAACCCTTAACCTGAACATCATAAACTAAGAAAAAATTATTATCAATACCCTCATGGCTCATGTTATCATTATCACCTAATTCAAGGTAGATATACTGACCAGTAGTCTTAAGTTAAATCAGAAATTTGATCTAATATTTTTACATAGTATGAATTTATTTTATTGTTAAACAGTTAAAAACCCTGTAACATTTTAACAATATAATTTATTTGTTATCTAATTGTAAACAGCTATTAACCATGTACAGTATTTCGAACAACGAACCACAAAGAATTTTTAAAGAAGTTCGCGAACTATTTCATTTATACATTGCTACCAATTTTTTTCAAACTGTGAACTGTTAAATTATAGGTACTGAAACAGTTCAGAATAGTTCATCTAAGACTTAGATGAACTATTCTCATCCACTGACATAACGTCAATTTCTCAATTACTATTGTTCGTTAAATATGTATCCAAGGATTGTGTTGTTAAAGAAAATTTTTTGGGCATGATTCCCATGACTGGACAAACTCGAGGTGTTGATTATTTGAACACGGTAGTAAGTTTTTTTAACGAGCGTAGTATTGATTTGAAAAAGGTTTTTTCTGTGTGTACTGATGGTTGCCCATCAATGTTAGGCCGTAATATAGGGTTCGTTCAGTTGTTGAAAAAGCATTTGGAAAACGATAATTTATTAAGCTTTCATTGTATTATTCATCAAGAAAGCTTAGCTGTTAAATTTGGTGAAAATTTCAGCTGTGTTATGAAACAAGTTGTAAAGATCGTGAATTTTATAAGGTCAAATGAACTAAACCACAGAGCGTTCCAAGAGTTTTTGAAAGAACTTATATCACAATACGGGGACGTGCTTTACCATACAGAAGTGAGATGGCTGAGTAAGGGTAAAGTTTTGGAACGTTTCTTCAGTATTCGTCATGAGATTACTCTGTTTTTAGCTACGAAGGAAAAAGAGTATCCTGATGTTTATGATTTTAGTTGGTGGCTCAAAGTAGCGTTTCTCACTGATACAATGGGCTTTATGAATGAAACACTGACTCGATTGCAAGGACACTACAATAACATTGTAACAAAAATGATTAGTATTGTGTTTTCACAGGAACAAAAACTCAAAATGTATATCGAAGAATTGTTAAACAGTGATTATTCTAGCTTTCCTTCTGTTAAAACTTTATTTGATGAAAATCCAGATGAAAGTCAAGATGTTTCTGATTTAATAAAGCTGTTGACAGATCTAAAGAACGAATTGTCTTTGAGGTTTAGTGGCTTCAGGAAGTATCAAGAACCATTTCGCTTGGTGGAAAACCCATGGTCAATTACAACAGCAAATATAGCTCATCTTTCTGTTTTTGGATACGAAGCTAGGGATTTGAAAAATGAGTTAATTGATCTTCAGCATGATACAGAGCTCAAAAGTGTTTTTGAAGAAAAAAACAAGAATAAAGCTCATTACGAGTTCTGGAATGCAGTTGAAAAGGACAAATTTCCTAACTTAATTGACTGTGCTCAGAAGATTTTGTGTGTTTTTGCATCTACGTATGTCTGTGAATCTACATTCAGTAAGCTGAAGTTCATAAAAAACAAGTACAGATCCAGATTAACAAGTGAGAACGTTGACAACATTTTGAGAATTTCAGTTTCTTCTCAACCTGCCAACATAGATGCCATATTAGAAAGTTGTGAAAGATTTCGCCCTTCGACTTCAAAGAATTAAAGTTCAAATTCAAGTAGGCCAAATCATGAAATTAAGTAAAAGACTTTTCCCTACTTTTTTATATGCAAAATGTTTATTTTTTGATGTAATAAACTTAAGTAATAAACTAATGTAATAAACTTATGTTATAGTCATATTGTTTGTAAGTTATTTAACCTATACCTATACAATTTGTACTTGCGGCCCTAAGGAAAATTTGATATGAACTATTTGGCTCCCTCAGAAATCCTAGTGAGGACCCCTGATCTAAGTGAATAGTTTAAATGAACTATTCGTTCACGAACTTAACATCTCTAATATAAATATATATACGTAAGGCGCATTAGACGCGGGCGGTATTGGTCAGTCAAAATAAAAATTTGTTTATATATATATAATATTGATGACAAGCACGCGTGTACGGGTACGATAACTAAAAATAAATTCTTATAGGAATAGTGTGCCGTCGTGTTATGAGCGAGGCGTGGGGAGGGGTGAATTCGTTATGACAGTCTAGTCTAGACGACGGAATATGCGATAACGCGTGGCGTTTGGAGAGTTACAAACATACATACATACATACATACATACATACATACATACATACATACATACAAGTGAAACTAATATAAGCGTGTTAATTACACAAAATTACACGTTAATCCATACATGTGGCTTGCAAAGCAAGTCATCAGCTACACTATGAAAAAAAAAATTTTGCGCTCGATAATATTTGAACTGTGCATACTGCATTTACCTAGAATAAACGAGTATTTTCCTAAAAATTGTGTTATTAAGATTTTATAAGCATCTTCATAAGTTAACACTAATAAATGACATGATATCAATAATAATCTTTAAATTTTTATACACGTAAAAGTAAAGCAAAATATAACTTCTTTATTATTTTTATAATTTTTCCGTTTAAATTACAATATTAAATAATTGAATATCAATTTCATACTAAATTTAATAATTATAATTAGTATTTATTCATATATTATATTTTAAAATCAAAGAACTACTAATTAGGATATAATCAAAGAAATTAGAGTTGATGTTGCTTTTGGAATAATCTACCAATTTCTCTAAATGAAACACGATCTACAGACTTGCATCGAAGCGTTTCTTATGATAGTGATTTTAATCACTGTCAAATATCATCTATACTTGTCCCATCTATGCCTTGTCTACACTGTGTCTCGACCCCACTGTGCTACCGTTTTATTTTATTTTATTTTTTTTTAATTGTAAACTAGTTTAATATGTATGTTGTCGTTTAAACAAATAAAGTTGACACCTCTGTATAATATATAAGGAATGGTCCTAAAAATTAATTTAAAACAAGTATATAGAAATACATTTGCAACTAACAAAATTAAAAAAAATGTATTTTTAAAACACTTATTATTTTAAAGGTACTTGATTGACTAGTGCTAAAAAAATCACTCTGTATAATAATATAATAAAATTAAAAATTTATTTAATTAACCAATTAAAACAAATAATTAAATTAATTAACTAAAACAATTTATATCAATAAATTAAGTATTGATTTTGATCGAATATTCGTCAAAATAAAAAACGTAGCCGCGTAGACTTATCGCGTATTTGGACAAATATTTATAATCCCTTTGATTCGTGTCACAAATACCGACAACCGTCAGGGAGATGACGAATAACGAATGCCGATGATCGAACACCAAACACTCGTACAAGTACACCGTTCCCACTGCTTAACAAACAAAGTCAAATAGCGAATGTTCGACAAATACAAATCGAGTAGTGGGAACCCTGCTTAATATACAAATATTGTATTCAAAAATTCTAAACATTAAAATGTAACAACTAAGTAACAGATAAAGTTGTTTAATAAATTCCAACGCCATTTATTATTTTATTAAATTCAAAATATATGATCCCATTTAAAAAATTAAATGTGATACCTTTAAAAGGCGTAAGAGATGAACCTGAAAAAAAATTTCATAACGAATTAATTGAGAATTATATGTAATATTAAGTTATACATTATTTAAAACAAAAATTTTAAAATAGTTATTATTCTACGAGTATTTGAGTGGGTTATAATAAAAAATAGTAATCAAATTAAGATTGAAAAATTTAAAGACAAATATTTTGATATATTAATTTTAAAAATTTATTGAATTTTTTACATGCGATAACAATATATTGGTAATTTAAAAATAATTAAACAGCTTATTTTTTATACTTCGTTACTTTAATAGTTTCAACGCTCCATTATAACCTTTTCAAATGTTTATACTGACTTGAATATAAATTAATTAAGTTATTAAGTTGAATTTTATAGCACTGAACTAGTATTAGTTGAAATAAATCATAAAAAATGAAATAAAATTTAAAAATAGCTTTAAATTAAAAAAAAATTTTTTTGCTCTACTAAATTTGTTTATCTTTAATTTTATATATCTTTTTGTTTTTTTTTTAAATTTATTTATTTGATTATTTATAGTATTTCTTTAGTACCACGAGTGACTTTTCTTTAAATCAATTTTAGTTTTATAATATTCAATCAACACATGACCATTTTCGTATTTAATCATAGACAAGATCGATAAATGTTTATCTTATCTTGTGTTGTATTAGTCTAAACTCTATAATTGTAGAGGTTTACCTATAACCATAATATGTTAAATGTAATATTTTAAAATTTTCATCAATCGAGTCGAATTTTATTCTATGTAGTACAGCAAGCTACTGGGTCAATCCATGCCAAATCATCCAGAAATGGTTGCAAGACCACCTCATATTTTTCTTAAATTTTCAGGGTTTATTATTTATGCTATAATTAGATTAAAACAATTTTTTTTTTTTTTATGACCTTCCAATTTTTATGGCTATTTTAATGTAAAAAATGTTAAAAATAGTCAGAACGTTAAAAAACACACAGATTATTCAATATTAACTCAATGGACTTAAAATTTTAGGATTTAGGATTTTAGGATATAACTTAAAGTTAACATTAAAAAATTTATGTGAAATTTCGAAAATTAGCGATTTTTAAATTTGTAATTTTTTTGGAGGTTTCCCTCATTAACAGGGAACAAGGGAAATATTTTCAATTTTTGAGGATAATGTCTTCGACTAGTTACGCTTTGTGATCTTTTGACGTATCGTTAAAAAAAATCCGTTCGGTGAGAGCTGAGAAAAGTGGTAACAGACACAAAAAAAAACACATCATAGTAAAATTAATAACTTCTCAGCTTTGCATCGAAGCTAAAATATCCATAATATAACCTATAAAACCTATACACTGTTCTCACAGAAAAGTTTATATCTAATAATTATAATATATAATAGTTACATTGTATTGTAATATATTACATACACAGTAATATAAAAAAAATTACAAAAACATGGTTTGAAAACAACAAAAAACTATCATTAAATTACATGATTTTTAACGGCTTTTTACTGATTTTCTAATGCTGAATTTTACATGTTAAACTTTTTTCTCAAACTTTAAATTTTTATGGTGTATTAAGCAGATATATAACTAAAAAACTAAAAAAAAAAAATTTTGAAATTAGGCCCTCCAACAGAGATAATGCACCTNTTTTTGAAATTAGGCCCCTCAACAGAGATAATGCACCTAGAATACGTGTCTTTTTATAAAATTTCTAACTTTGTAGGCCTCTAAATCCCAAGAAAATTGTTTTAAATATTTGAAATTTAGTTGAAACATAGATTATATACTATACAATACCATATTTGAAAATCACTATAAAATAATAACTTCTTAATAGTTTAGGTGAGTTCAAAAACGCCAATTTTCTCAAAAAAATCACCATTTTTAGAAAGTCATTTAAGTTTGAAATTTCACATAAATTTTTTTTTTTTTTTTAATAACTTTAAGTTATAATAAGGTCAATCCTTTTTTTTTTTTTGTATCTTGACTTTTATTGAAAAAATCACTTGAAAACCTCTAAAATGCTGTGCGCCTCGATTTAAATTTTTCCTAATGATTTTAAATTTTCAGAATATTATTTTTTTATACTAAAGAAAAAAATGGAGGGGTGTCCCGAAAGAAATTTCGAAATTCGAAAAATAAGGACCACCCTACTCTTCATGCACGGTGGCATCATATGATACCACTAAATTGTATAATTTATATAAAATCATTTGTGTTATCATTGAACAAGATATATTAATAAACGAGAAACTGTTTTGTGCATTTGAAAAAGTCAAATTTTACTTTTTAGCTTCTATGCGAAGCTGAGAAGGTATTAATTTTACCATGATGTGTTTATTTTTATTTTTTTTTATTTTTTTTTTTATTTTTTTTTTTTGTGTANGCGAAGCTGAGAAGGTATTAATTTTACCATGATGTGTTTATTTTTTTTTTTGTGTCTGTCACTACTTTTTCTCAGCTCTCACTGGACCGATTTCTTTTAACAATACGTCAAAAGATCACAAATTGTATCTAGTTGAAGACATTACCCTTAAAAATTTAAAAATTTTCCCTCGTTCCCCGCAAATGGGGGAAATATCCAAAACAATTACAAATTTAAAAATCGGTAAATTTTGTCATTTTTTTTACTTTTTTTTCTTAAAACTTCCATAACTTTTTCAAAAATAAACGAATCAACATAATTTTTTTTTATACTCAAACCGTAGATATTTTAAATTAGCAACTTTTTTACAAAAACTAACTTTTTCAACTTAATTTTTGAAAATGTTCCGGAAATACTGCGTCCTTTAAACATATATCAAATTAAAGCTTATTTTATGTACTATAAAATGAAAAAAAAATTTGTCCCGGCACTTTATCTCCTGCATGTAAACGGCTACCGTACTTAAAAAAACCATATTTTTATGTTAAAATTTTCGATTTTTAATTTTCAACTTGAAAAAACAATGCTATAACTTTTTGAAAAATGTATGTATCAGCACAAATTTTTTTTTTCTAATTACATTATAAGTACATCTTCCATTTGACATACTTTTTATTAAAATTAGACAATTTCCCTTTATATAGGGGGGGTTCAAACTTTGAAACATTGTATAAAAAATAGAACTTTTTCAACTGAACTTTTGCAAATGTTCCGAAAATACTGCGTCCTTTAAACATATATCAAATTATAGCTTATTTCATGTACTATAAAATAAAAAAAAAAAATTTGTCCCGACATCTTATCTTCTATGTGCAAATGGCTGTCGAAATTAAAAAAAAAATGTTATGTTTACGATAAAAATCACCTTCCATCGGAATGTTTTTTGTACTTATAACTCCCTTAACTTTTTTAAATATTAACTAATCAAAATAATATTTCTTTATATTGAAACTTTAGGTAATTTCCTTTCATTTGATATCATTTTTTTTTGAAAATCTAACACTTATTCTGCTCACAGGGGGGATTTAAAATAGCAACTTTTTTACAAAAACTAACTTTTTCAACTTAATTTTTGAAAATATTCCGGATATACTGCATCCTTTAAACATAAATCAAATTAAAGCTTATTTTATGTACTACAAAATGAAAAAAAAAAATTTGCCCCGACGACTTATCTTCTATGCGCAAATGGCTACCGTATTCAAAAATATGCTATTTTTGTAATAAAATCCTGGGTTTTGTATTTTATTCTATTTTAAAATAAATTGTAAGTGCAATACACTAACTTTCATGAATATTATATAATTCAATTGACATAGAATAAAGTTCATAAGACATAAGAAATTAAACTTATTTAAACTTTTTTAAACTTGAAAAAGTAATATTTAAATTTGAATTTGTTTAAATTACTAATTTTATCACGCGAAAGCGACGAACTGTTGCCGAATGGGTAACACATCTGTGTCTTTCACGCTTAGGGTACGAGGTTCAAATCCGTCTTGCTTTTTTTTTTTGAGTTAGAATAAAATTTTTAAATCATTTGATATTTATCTCATTTAGATTCAATAACTTCAATAAATATAAAGGATCTTATCACTATAGTCTCCCCTCGTGAGTAGAAATATTATTTTACTATGTGGTTCTTTTTGTGACTACGATTAATTTTGTCAACCATCACTAGACCTACTTTTTTCAACGATACGTCAAATGATTACAATTCGTATTTAGCTTAAGTTATTACTCTTAAAAATCGAAAAAAATTTTCCTTATTCAAATAAAAAGTAGCTTAACCAGCTTTTTCCATACAAACAATTAAAATCATTAATTTTTAATATTCTTAAATTATTTATTGTCGAATTAGATTTGATATGATGAAAGTATTCAACTACAAAAGTAAATAATTATACTTTATAATTTATTAATTTTTTAACTCTATTTATGTGTGCTACTACCAGTCTATAATATGTCAAATTTTTTAGTAATATGTTGCTATATAAATCATAAATTTAAAAAAAAAATGATTTTTAGTTTCACCTGAATTTAACGATGGATTTTTACAATTGTAATTATATTTTTGATAATACGCTCAATTGAGTAAATATTTTTAACTACTTTGGTTTGATTGGTTCATTTAATTAAAGTAAATTATTAAAATTAATTAAGTTCTGAATATTTCAATTGCAGAATTTTTTTAAACACCAAAAGTTATTAGGATATGATTACTATTCTTTCTATTTCAGTTATCTATTACGATAAAAATGTAAAAAAATCGAATTTTTCTGACAAATGTACTGTAATTAGTAATTATAAAATTTCCAGATTGCATATTAATCTTAAAAATTT
>NW_026099572.1:15509061-15519570 GCF_025091365.1 Daktulosphaira vitifoliae | reverse complement strand
TTTTTTTTTTTTGATTTAGAAATCCCTAGTGATTCAGAATGTGCTGTATGTCCAGAATGTATGAGAGCATTTCACACTAAATTAATAAAAAATTGACTACAGTATATATTATTTTGTTAAATACTTTTAAAATATGTTATAAAACTTATATTCAGTTAAAAAACTGAAGTTATCAGAAGTCTGAAATTTAAGAAAAATACCTAGTCTTATTTATAATTTTTTAAATATTATTTGTTTATTATTATTCAATATTGATCTTTTAAAATTTGTTTTATTATATATATTCTATGAACTTAATTTTATGATTATAATTTATGAAGTTTTTCTAAAAGTTGATGTTTGTAATTTTTTTCTATTTAATATAAAATAAAGTATGTTAGATAAAATTAAATAATATGAATATTTTTTTTTTCAAATATTGCACGACGGTATCATATGATATCATATACTAAAACCTTATTTTTAGTAAGTCAAAATCAAAAAAAAAAAAATTATTTTTTATTTTTACATATACCATAAGATAATTATCTATTTGATTTGCAATTTAAATATTTTATTATTAAGGAAAAAAATCTCGCGCATGAAGAGGTTAAAATTCGAGAAAATCGTTCTCTTCATTCTAGTCATTTTTTTTATAAATATTACAATTTTTTATATTTTTATATTCTAAACTCCTATTTTATGCGTGAAAAAATACAAGAAAAGTATTTAATCGTGTTCATTAAATTTTTTTTCATATTTATAACTACAATTTTCCTGATTTTTTTGGTTTTTTGAGATTTTTTTTTATTTTAAAACGTTAATGGGACAAGAAACTTCAGATTCAAATTCAGTGGAATAAAATACATAAAAATCATACTCAATCTGAATCCAAAAAATTGTTTTCATCTCGATAAATTCGATTTTTCATGATTTATTGCAATTTTTGGGTTTTTTTGCTATTTTTCAAATGTTGACGACTCAACAGGCTAATTAACGTTCAGATTCGGTTTCAGTAAATTAAAATACATGAAAATCATACTTGATCAGGGTCCACAAAATTTTTTTCATCGCTTTGATTGCAGTTTTTTGCAATTTTTTGCCAATTTTTTGGTTTTTTGCATTTTACTCAAATCTGAAGGGTGACCGGGCCAAACGGACTTCAAATTCGGATTCAACGGGTCAAAATACATGTCTGTAGGTGGGTCCGGTCAAAAGTACAGACAATTTTTTTTTTTGTGTGCCGGTGTAATTTATAATCATTTGACATCGTATTGTTAATAAAAATTAATACCAGTGAGAGCTAAGAAAAAGTAGCGATAGACACAAAAAATAAATAATTCAATAATACATCACAGTAAAAAAATACCTCCTCAGTGTTCCACCAATTCTAAAAAAATTTGTTTTCCTTATATTTAATATCAAACCAAACTAGTTGTCTTTAATATTACATATGTTATACATATAAATGTATATTTAAATGCAGTTATTATAACTTTGAAATTAAAATAAACAATATATTACAATAAGTTTTATTTCATTTTCGTATAACACTATTACAATTTTTACGTAACTATAAGTGACATACAGTATCTGCAGTAACTCTATACATGTATACACATAAAATCAACAAGCATGTTAAAAAAAATCTTTACAGTTAAATTCAAAAATATTGTATAACAAATAATAACAAAAAAAATGATGTGAAATTGTCTTTTGAAAATTTTTACATGGTAATATTTGTGATCAATAATTTAACTTTATATAGTACAAAGATTTTAAAGAACTTCTGAACCATAAATAAAATTAAAATTTAGTCATCACTTTCTTCTCCACGATCACTTATTTTAAACTTATCAATATCCTTAATGAATATCGATTGTTTTGTAAGAGGTACAAAATGTATCTTTTGTGCTAACATATCCTCATATTCTTGTCTAAATTCATTAGAAATAATTTAAGTTCATTAATATAGTTTATAATAGCTCTATTATAAAAAAAAATTAAGCACAGTGGGGTGGCGGCACAGTGGGGTGGTGGCACAGTGGGGTCATGGTATAGTTGGGTTCAGTATGGATGATATCTGACAGTGATTAAAATCACTATCATAAAAAAGGCTTCGATGCAAATCTGTAGATAGTGTTTAATTAAAAAAAAAAATTTGTTAAAATAGCATATTTTTAATATGGTAGCCATTTGCGCATAGAAGATAGGTCGTCGGGACAAATTTTTTTTTCATTTTATAGTACATAAAATAAACTTTAATTTGATGTATGTTTAAAGGACGCAGTATTTGCGGAACATTTTCAAAAATTAAGTTGAAAAAGTTAGTTTTTGTAAAAAAGTTGCTAATTTAAATCCCCCCCAATGAGTAGGTTAAGTGTTAGATTTTCAAAAAATGATATCAAATGAAAGGGAAATATCTAAGGTTTTAGTATAAAAAAAAATTATGTTGATTTGTTTATTTTTGAAAAAGTTATGGAAGTTTTAAGAAAAAAAAGTAAAAAAAATGACAAAATTTACCGATTTTTAAATTTGTAATTGTTTTGGATATTTCCCCCATTTGCGGGAAACGAGAGAAAATTTTTTAATTTTTAAGGGTAATGTCTTCAACTAGATACAATTTGTGATCTTTTGACGTATTGTTGAAAGAAATCGGTCCAGTGAGAGCTAAGAAAAAGTGGCAACAGACACAAAAAAAAAAAAACACACATCATAGTAAAACTTATACTTCTCAGCTTCGCATCGAAGCTAAAATACTTTGAATGTTTTGCATATTAGAACATAATATGTAACTTATATATATATTAAGGTGGATAAAAATAAATCGATCTCCGAAATTTTAATAAACCATTTTAACTTTATTATATACACTATATACAAAATGCCTATTTTAATAGGCATTTGGGAAGATTTAAGATTTTTTAAAAAAAATTTTCTGGTGTCTCAACATGTTATTAGTATTTTGACCAAAGTTATCCCCAAAAAAAAAACAAAAAACTGCCTCTGTTATTCAATTTTTGGTGAAATATTAAGATTAAAATTTTGAAACTAAGAAATTTGTATTTTACAGTGAAATTCAAACTATTTTAATATACTAATCTTAATATTTGGCCAAAAATTGAATAACAGAGTCCGTTTTTGGGGGATAATTTTGGTCAAAATACTAATAACACGTTGAGACATCAGAAATTTTTTTTTTAAAAATCTTAAATTTTCCCAAATGCCTATTTTAATGTATATAATAAAATTAAAATGGTTTTCATTAAAAATTCGGAGATCGATTTATTTTGATTCGTCCTAATAAACTTACATGTATATATATATATATATATATATATATATATCAATAGATGATATATCAATAAAAATAATATTTTGTTCGTAAAAGTCAATATTTTATTCTATCTAAACTTGTTAGAATTAGTGATTATTTTTTTATTCAACTACAATTATTATACATCCAGAGAAAAACCTCGATCTATATAATAAATCATTGTTCAATTTGTTAAATATATCATTACTATTGAATCTATGATATATTTATCATATGATAATTTTTTTTCTTGTCTTGAACAATAATTATTCATAAGAATAATTATTTTGTTCGTATTAATAAAACATTATCATAAACCCTTGATAAAATTTCTCTATCAAAATTGATTGAGGTTTTTCTTTGGGTGTACTATTATTATACTCAATTTGTAAGCTTTTTAAATTTCAATAGTTATTTAAGATAAAATTATTATTTATTACTCTAACACGGTATCAATACCATTATATAACTCAGCTAAAAAATACAGTTGAATATATGTATAATAAAAATTATAAAAAAAAAATAGCAAACTCAAGTACATATATAAATATTGACATAATTAAGTACAATCTATTTTAAAAAATAATTTTATTAAATACTGTACAGAATAATACATTACTCTGTTAGTTTGCCACTAGCTTCAGCTAGTTTATAACATTGAAAGCAGTATATTCCATTTTTATTTATTTTAAATGGGAGTTTATCATTTTGCTTTAATAAATAGTTGTTATAACAGCTCTCACAATATAAGTGTCCACATGGAATTGTATACATAATCAGAGGTAATTTTTCAAAACAAAGGGGACATTCGTCTGCAGCTGAACCTTTTAATGAACATTAAAAAATAAAATAAAAATATGGTATATAAAATCTTTTTTAATTTTATATCTTGATAAATAAAACTTTATTATTAAGTTTTCATTAATTAAAGATTGAGTAAATAAATTTTGCTATTATTTAAAATTATTTAGGTACAAAAAATAATATCGGTAATATAAAAGTAGGTTTCATCATAAGATCTTATCATTCTAAGAAAACGTAATATAAATTAAAGTAGGAATATTTTATTTTAATCCTGAATAGAAGGATTTTTGAATATATTTCAATAATTTGCATTTAATTGTTCTAATTGAAAATTCTAGTATTCTTTATTGATAAATAGAGTTTGGAATTATATGTAATTATAAATTTTGTTAAGTTATTCTGAACACACCAACAGCCAGTAATTTTATTTAGTTCATAATTAATTGAGTTAGTTATGATAAACTCTAGAGGTATATTTAAGATTTGCTTCCCTTATTTATAATATTTTATGTTTATAATATATGCATTCTTATGGAAAATTCATATAATCCAATAATATATCCCTTAAAATATAATGTCCAGGACAATTGTTCCTACCCTTTAAATACGCCACTGTATCATGCGGTCTCTTCTTCTTCTTCCTCGCCTTAATCCCAACTACATGAGATCGGCCACCTTTATCCTAAACTTCCACTTGATACGATCTCCCACATCATATATGCTTACATCAGCTGTCATCATATCGCATTCAATAGCATCTCTCCATATCTTTTTTGGTCTTTCTCTTCCTCTTCTTCCTTCAACATTCATTTCTATAACTGTTCTTACAGCTTCCGATTCCTCTCTCCACATAACGTGACCAAACCATCTAAGTCTATTTTCTCTCATCTTATCCACGATTGACGCTACACCTATACTCCCTCTTATATACTTGTTCCTTATTCTATCTTCTCTAGCCACTTTACTCATCCATCTCAGCATTTTCATCTCTGCTACAATCATTCTCTGCTCTACTTTCTTATTAACCACTCAACACTCAGTATCATACATCATAGCTGGCCTCGCTACATTATTGTAGAATTTACCTTTCAGCTTCATTGGAATTCTTTTATCGCATAAGACGCCAGACACTTTTTTCACTTCAACCACCCGCACTTAATTCTGTGTCTTATATCCTCGACAATACCACCGCTCTTTGGCATAAATGACCTTAAATACTTAAACATTCACCTCTCCAATCACGTTCTCGCCTATTGTCACTGACCTTCTCATTTTACCCACTTCGTGTTCATCTTTGTCAAACTCGTACTCTATATACTCTGTCTTACTTTTACTTATTCTTAAACATTTTTCTTCAAGAGGTGATCTCCACACCTTTAGTCTTTAATTAATTTCCTCCCTATTTTCTCTTACTAACACTATATCGTCAGCAAAAACATGCACCACGACACCTATCCTTGTATTTCTTTAGTAATTTTATCCTTCACTATAGAGAATAGTTAACGTCTTCAAGCAAAACCTTGTTGCATTCCTACTCTTACCCGAAAACCTTCTGTTACTCCTCCTACCCTTTTTACCCTGGTAAAATTTGCCATTATACATATCTTCAATTATATTAATAGGTACATTAATATAATATTAATTTCCTCCCTATTTTACCTTAAAACCTTCTTTTACTCCTTCTACACTTTTTACCTTGGTACAAGTGCCATTATACATATCTTCTATTATATTAATGTACCTATTCGGGACTCCTTTTCTCATTAATGCCCACTTTAAAACCTCTCTCAGTACTCTGTCATACGCTTTCTCCAAATCTATAAATACCATACAAGCCTTATCTTCGTTTCTCTAAACTTTTCTATTAGTTGCCTCACACAAAATAATGGCTCTATTGTTTACGTATCAGGCATAAATCCAAAGTGGTTTTTAGATATTGATGTCTCATTTCTTATTTTCTTATCTATTGTAATATTATATTATTACTTATAATATTAAAATATTATATTATGTTATCTTTTGTACATGTATATCATATATTATGAATTCACAAGATCACCAAAACAGGGTTCCCTTATTTAAAACTTAAAATAATCAATAAATTAGGCAATTAAATCTGATTATCGTACAGATTCAAAGTCACGCCCATGTGTGGGTTTTCAATTAAGTCCAGCCAATCACATTTAACTATTAATTAAGATCTACAGTTTCTAAGATCACACTAGAGATCGCTACACGACCCTCGTCTACTATAAAAACCCATTTTTTCCTATTAAAATCAGTTATTTCGGCGATTTTAAATTACACAAAATCTGCGACACTCTACTCAAGATTCTTACTCTCTGGGACTTAGTCGATTTTTTAATTTATTTGGACTTATTTTTCTTAAAAAAAAAACTAAATGACACTTAGAGATTTTAAAGAGAATTTTTTTTTGGTGAATCTTTTAATTTAATTTAATTTGTTCATTAAATAATAATGTTTTATTTTTTATTGGAAATAAATGCTAATTAATATTTTAAAACAAAACATTTTTTTTTTTATATATATATATAATAAAATTGAATCAACTCTAATTTTCTCAGTTAATGATAAATATGTATTACATGACTAAGTGTATTGCAACTCTATACTTATTGGGTAGCTAATCTTTTGTGGTTTAATGTCTTTGTTTTAACGAACATCGCGCCGGCAGACAGCACAGAGAAACTTACAAATATATATTTTAGTGTTTAATTTTTGTCTTCGTGATTATTGTGCCGCATCCTTTCAAGGTGCTTTATTTTAGCACCGGGACACATTGGGCCACCACAATTCCGCCTTGACAAATCTTTTACATAGATATAAATATTTCTGAATCTTGTTTTGGCCAGGCCAGAGGAAAATTTAAGAAATATTGGTGTCGATCTCTCAATAAAATATAATCTCTCAAACAATATACTCATTCTACAAAGTCAACTAAAGATACATTATTTGATTATAATNCAATTAAGAATACGTTATTTGATTATAATTATAAAATAATATAGAGTGTATAGAATCTCCTGCATATAATAATGCAGTCATAGATTTTGTGTGACGGTTTCGCATTATTTATAATTAAACGCTTTATTCTCAAACGGTCATATTTACTATCGAACTCGTAGTGTACAACGTGTGAAATACAGTGTGAACTCATAATCAACAATGGATTGTTTAAAATAAGCATCACATTACGTGGGATACGAAGTAAGTACAAACTTAAATTCCCGCTTTCAAATTATAAATACTCTATTGCGTAATAAACCATTAAGATAAGTAATAAAGTCTTGTAGGATAATTGATTTCATTCATTCAATATTGTTCAGCCCCGAGATCAGTTCATTATTTTTGTCACAACATTTGTGTACATTTTTATTTATTTGATCATTACCCTCATGTATTTAAACTCTGTTTATTCACCCCTCTAAATTCTTCTTTATTCATATCATTATATTCTTTGCACCCTTACATATCTTGCCACATTTAAACATGTGTTACTCCGCCATTTATTATCTTATTTAATAATTTTTATTATTATTCGGCGTATACATACGCTATATTATATCTTTAGTCTGACTAAGAATCAACCCTTAGATTTTCTTTTGGTACAATATAAGCATTCACACCTTCAATATTAAAATCCACATCACCACCATTTTTATCCTCCATTATTCATTCCCCATAAANACCATTTTTATCCTCCATCATTCATTCCCCATAAAACTACCTACCTTTTACATTTCTTTTACTTTTCTTTTTTTTTCTTTTTGGTTTATTACACTATTACTTTATACCTCTATAATTTCTACACTCCTGTATTTCACCTTTACCTTTAAATAACGGCACCACAATACTATTCCTCCAATCTTTTGGAATTTTCCCTTCTAATAAGATTTTATTTAAAAGTTCCTTCAACCACCTTATGCCAACACCACCTAATATTTTTCATACTTATACTGGCACTTCATCTGGTCCTCTTTCTTACAAACTAAATCTACCAGTCCCTCATTCCACGTGATATCCTCTAATGTATCTTTTGGGTACTCCTCATTCAGTAATTTTTCAAAATCCTCTTTCCACCTTTTTTCACATCAACATCACTCAAAAATACCTTATTATCAACACTTTTTATACACCTTAAATAATGATAATCTTTGGACCTTGTAACGTAATAAAATGTTCATGAGTATAAGATCACAGGTAACTGTATTCAAACAGTGCGCGTCATACATGCGTAGGTTCAGTGTTACACATACACACATAATTATTTATTAAATTGATATATGTTTCCTACCACCTGTGATTCTCATCTTAAATACCATAATAATGAACACACCGTCAAGTACCTTCTCCCGTTTGATCAAGCCGGTATAAAAAAAAAATCATAGTTATCTTCAAAAAAATCGCTTTCTTCATCATCGTCTCAGCATGTTTTTTAACGTTTTTTTTTTTTACAAATCCACGATGGAAGAGTAAATCAATTAATTTGGCTTGGCCATGTTTATGACACTACCTCACAATTATCTGGACTTGGACATCTCAACAAATTTTAATGTGGTATATTTCTGTTTTCTCTTTTATATTCTTTTGCTGTGCGCAGCTTTATACATGAACTTTTATTTGTTTTGGTTATTTGACCATTTTAACATTTTTATTTTATATATAGATGTACGGTTATATTTATGTAAAATGGTTAATGTCGTATAATTCTGTATTTCTATGTTTCTTTGTTCCATGAACTGACAGTATCTTCGGGTGTGGTTAGGGTGGACATGGTGTACATCTCATTGGGCTCTCTATATTTATGTAGAGGATACCCATTGACGTTGGTGACATGTCCACTATACCCTAACCCATGTGACAGATCTGTCATGCTCGTGGTTCCTCTTTATTCTATTCTAATTGCCAGTTATTTAATAATAATAATATACAGTTAATCTTCATTAAATTATAGCTGTGATGACATTTACCCGGAGTTTCTTAAACACTGTAGTCCAAATACAATAAAATGGCTCTCGGAATATTTTACGGACATCCTACACACTGAACGATTCCCAAAATGTTTTAAACAAACCAAAGTGTTGTCAGTTCTAAAACCAGATAAGCCAGACGACGATATTAAGAATTATAGACAAATCTCACTGTTAAGCACATGTTATTTATAAAGATTAATATATAATCGCTTTTGAGAAGATATTGATAAGACTATTCCACAAAAACATGCAGATTTCCGTCGACACAGAAATTGAATATAATAATAAGCAAAAAACTGTCGTGGCTTTTATTGAACTATCATCTGTATATGGGTCATTCCATTTTAAATCACCAAATGTGTGCGTGGCTATAGTTCAAAATTTTTTGAAATCTTTTTCATAGACTTTTTAAAGAAACTTTAGTGATGTACTTTTAACCCATATCATATTTGAATCGATTTATAATTTTTTTTGTATCGTTTTACGATCTTATACACGCACGGTTTGCCGAAAATAACCAACTTTATCATGACATTATTCGAAATAAACTAAACAAATTTTTTTCAAATTTACATAGTACTTACCTTTAGACAATTAAAATGTCTGGTGAAAATTTGATGGTGGAAAAATAATTTTAACACTACTTATAGAATTTACAAAATTTTCAATTTTCAATAGGTATGTTTGTGGAAATTCCGCAGATTACGTAATTTTTATTTATTGTATTTATTCTGCGTTCTTTACTAGATTAAGTTTTTGGGACTGATAACAAAATCCTAGGAGCAATGGCTAAGTTCATAAGAGCTCTATTACTTTTCTTTATAAAGTTAAGTACAGCAATAGATATTATTGATTCTTTGATTGCATTTTGATAAATTAAGAATTTTTCATATAAATCAGTTGCACAAAAATCTTTTTCATCTTCAGATTGTAGATGTAATGCCAAATCCATACTATTAGATCGCAGTTGCTCTTTATTTTTAAATAATGGCGATTATTTGAACTTTCAATTTAGCTGTATTAAATTCAGTTAACTAAACTAAACAGCATTAGAGCAGATCATGGTAGACGTGGTCACATGATGCAAAAAGTTGGAACTGCGTGATCACAATGCAAATGACAGTGTACACGAATCTCAGACGACTAGTCACATTATTAACGAATGATCATTGCGAGATTTCACCGGTATCATACAAGATAAATATCAAGTGAGTTAAGAAACAATTAAATTGATTGAGGATCTGGATGTTATATTATAACTTTAATTGACAAAAATATTTAACTACCTTAACTACAACGACCTTTTGTTTTATTCACTTATTTTAGCTTCGATGCGAAGCGGCGAAGGTATTAATTTTACTATGATGTGTTTTTTTTTTTTTTTTTTTTTTTTTTTTTTTTTTTTCCCCTTTTTTT